>NC_137677.1:28437775-28480275 GCF_963989245.1 Nansenia antarctica | reverse complement strand
ACCCCCCCCCCCCCCCCCCACACCCCCAAGACCACCCTCACGGGCAAACCCACCGACCCTCCCCTCCTCACCCTCTCTCTCCCCCCTCCCCACCCTCTCCCTCTCCACAGATAACACCAACCCCCCCCCTCCCCACCCTCTCCCTCTCCACTGATAACACCAACCCCCCCCCTCCCCACCCTCTCCCTCTCCACAGATAACACCAACCCCCCCCCTCCCCACCCTCTCCCTCTCCACTGATAACACCAACCCCCCCCCTCCCCACCCTCTCCCTCTCCACTGATAACACCAACCCCCCCCCTCCCCCTCCATTGCCTAGCAGCAGAGTTGGACCCACACGCCACAGCAACAACACAGGATGCACAGCGACATCACATCCTCTTCCCCCAGGAATGCTGCTAGCTAGCTAGCTAGCAGGCTCCTGATTGGCCGGCTACTCTGAACAATGGACCCGTCTGCCTGCCTGGCGTGGTCCAAGGCCGGCCAGACTCTAACGCTGCACAGACCCCTCAGATATAAGCCCACGTGTAAATAAGAGAGGAATGTCATTAATGTTTGGGACGAGCAGATTCTGAGAGGTTCTGGGAGGTTCTGGGAGGTTCTGGACACCTCCGCCCCCCCCCCCGGGCCGTTCCAGGGGAAACCTTGATCTAATTTTCATCTTAATCCCCCAGAACTGTTCCACCACATGTTGAGGGTTCAGCTCACTGCTGCCTCCAGGGCTGCTCAACACCAGAGCACCAGCCCCTCAACGCCAAGAGAAGTAAAAAAGGTCTTACACACTTTCCTTACACACTCCTCTTACACACCACCTCTATTCATGTGCTGTTACTCTGTTGTAACACTGCTGTTATGCCAGTAACCCACGTTGCATCAACATGTTATTACATTATTATTACACGTTAGCTTAGCGTTTTGTGTTGCCATCCTAATGCCGTTGAGCTCCATGTTATCACTCTAATGCTTATTAATCATATTACCGGTAACCCTCCGTAGACCAGATACACTGTCATATTAATACTAGAACAGCCGTTTTACACACAACGACCACTAGTTGGCGCGTCCTGTAAATTAGCCTACTTCCTACACAGAAAAACTGTAAAATATCTTCATACTAGCTTATCTTGATGTGATTTTGAAGATGTAAGGATACTGGGTGGTAGAACGCACATATCTAGGAAAAGTCATGAAAGGAGGGTCCTGAAATTTGATCGAGTGCACAGATATAAACATTTGTTTTACTCACACTCTCACGGCTGATTAAGTGTTAACCCTCAGTAGACCATATTGTTATTACAGTGTTATTACAGGACATGAACAGGTAGGTAACGGCGTACCACATAGACAAACCGCAGCGCTAACGGTAACTCACCTCGGCTCTCTGCGTCCGCGGCTGGCCGGCGTCCGTCTCGATGGCGTAGACGTCCAGCAGGTATAGCTCCGCCCCCTGCTCGCGGTCCAGCTCGGCGGCCGTCTGGATCACTCCAGTGTGGCGCCCGATGGTGAACAGCCGCCCCGCCGCCTTCCCTCCGGCGCCACGCACGGCCACGATGAAGAACTCCACCTTGGAGGCGGAGCCCCGGGGGCTGGAGGCGGACAGGGAGATGACGTTGGTGCCGGGCGGCTGGCCCTCCTTCAGGATGGTGATGTACTTGTTCTGGGAGAACACGGGCCCGTCGGCCCCCTGCAGGATGATGGTCAGCTCCGTGCGGGAGGTCTTGCGGTCCGAGCCGTGGTCGGTGGCCGAGACGGTGAGGCTGTAGACGAGGCGGGACGGGACCAGCTGGGAGGCCAGGCGGATGTCCCCGCTGTAGCGGTCCATGACGAAGGTGTCCGAGTCGCCGTTCACCAGGTCGTACTCCACCTCGCCGTTGGCCCCCTCGTCCGGGTCGAAGGCCACCACGGTGGTCAGGATGGAGCCGATCACCACGGTCGCCTCGGCCACCAGGGCGTTCTGGGAGACGAAGGCGGGGACGTTGTCGTTCTGGTCCGTGACCCAGATGGTGACGTTCTTCAGGGCGTGGCGGCGGAACTCTGCGGGCACCGCCCGGTCCGTGGCCTTGACGGTCAGCTCGAACAGGTTGGAGAACTCCCGGTCGATGGGCTTGGAGGTGGAGATCAGGCCGCTGCCGGCGTTGATGCTGAAGTGGCCGCCCCGCGGCGTCTGCTGCACGATGGAGTAGTCCAGCTGCCCGTTGATGTCGGCGTCCGTGTCGTGGGCCGTGATGGTCATCACCGAGGCGGCCAGCGGGAGGTTCTCCGGGATGGACTTGAAGATGTCGCCGGGCGTGAAGACGGGTGGGTTGTCGTTGAAGTCGCGGACGTGGATCACCACGGGGACGGTGGAGGAGCGCGGTGGCCGGCCGTTGTCCCGGGCGGTGATGTTGAGCCGGTAGACGGCCTGGGTCTCGTAGTCCATCTTCTTGGCCAGGAAGATGCTGCCGGTGTTGGCGCTGATGCTGAAGGTGCCGTGGTTGTTGGTGGCCGTGATGCTGTAGGTCACGTCGGCGTTCGCGCCCGAGTCCGAGTCCGTGGCGGTGACCGACGCCACCAGCTCCCCGACCCGCATGTTCTCCAACACGTCCACGGACACGGCCTGCTTGGGGAAGGAGGGGGAGTTGTCGTTCTCGTCGAGGACGCTGACGCTCAGCAGGCAGGAGGAGGAGAGCGGCGTGGCGCCGGAGTCTACGGCGATGATCTTCAGCTGGTACGACGCGGTCGACTCGTAGTCCAGCTTCCCCACCAGGGTCACCTGGCCGGAGCCGCCGTCAATGGTGAACTGGCTCTCCTCGTTCCCCTCAGCGATGTGGTAGCGCACCAGGCCGTTGCGGTTCTCGTCCACGTCCGAGGCGGACACCCGCAGCAGCTGGGTGAGGTTCTGGGCGGCCTCGGAGACGGACGCCTGGTAGACGTCCTTGGTGAACTTGGGCGTGTTGTCGTTGATGTCCTGGATGTACACCTGTACCTTGGCCTGGTCGCGCAGGGGCTTGGGGAGGCCCTGGTCCGAGGAGACCACCGTGAAGCTGAACACCGCCGCGCCTCTCTGCCTCATCAGCGCCTCACGGTCCATCTGCAGCGTGCTGGTCAGCTCCCCTGTGATGGCGTTCAGCTCGAAGTTGGGCTGCGGAGACTCGAATGCGTAGCGGACCTCGCTGTTGGGGCCGAAGTCCTTGTCCTCGGCGAACACCCGGCCCGCCAGCGAGCCCCTCGCCTGCTCCTCCTCGAAGCGGAACACGTAGTTGGTGCTGTTGAAGAGCGGCCTGTTGTCGTTGACGTCGTCCAGAACCACGCTGACGTTCACGCTGGCACTGAGCGGCTCCACGGCCCGGTCTTTGGCCACCAGAACTAGGTCGTAGCGGTCCTGGATCTCTCTGTCCAGCTCCGTCTTGATGTACAGCTGGCCGTCGGGGAAAATACCGAACACGTCCCCGGTGTTCCCTCCCACGATGTCGTACATGATCTCTCCGTTCAGGCCCGAGTCTTTATCTGTGGCCTCCACCTTGAAGAAGCGACTGTTGACGGGCTCGGACTCCAGGATGATGACCTCGTAGGACAGCTGGTCGAAGACAGGCGAGTTGTCATTGACGTCGTACACGCTGACTGTCAGGACGAGGCTGGAGATGAGGCGGGGCACGCCCATGTCGGACGCCACCACCTCCACCTGGTAGGAGCTGGTGCTGACCTCCAGCGGCCCGGTGAGCGTGATCAGGCCGTGCTTCTCGTGGACGTGGAACAGCCCCTTGGGGTTCTGCTGGAGGTTGTAAACGACCACCCCATTGGTCCCCTGGTCCGGGTCCTCCGCCCGGGCCTGGAAGATGAGGTGACCGGCGCCCCAGTTCTCCACGGCGCTGACGTGCTCCACGGCATGGAGGAAGCGGGGGGCGTTGTCGTTCAGGTCCTTCACCGTGATGTTGACCAGCGCCTCGCCCGTCACCTCCCCGCCCCGGGCGATGACCTTCAGCTGGTAGAAGCCCCGCTCCTCCCTGTCCACCTGGCTAGAGGCGGCGATCTGCCCTTCGCCGTTCACCGCGAAGAGGCCCCTCTGGTCCCCCGAGGTGATCAGGTACGTGATGTTGGTGTTCAGGTCCACGGTGGAGGCGGACACGGTGCCTACCACGGCCCCGACCGCCACGTTCTCGAACATGACGAAGCTGTAGACCTTCTGGGTGAAGGTGGGGGGGTTGTCCTGCGTGTCGATGACCGTTACCGTGACGATGGCGTGCGTCTGGGAGCGCAGGCCGCCACCGTCCGCGGCCGTCACCTGCAGCTGGTAGGCCGTCTTCTCCTCGCGGTCCAGGGACACCAGGGTGGTGACTTTCCCCGTGTTGGCGTTGACGTGGAACTTGGACGTGTCGCCAGCGGTGATGACGTACTTCACCGTGCCGTTGCGGCCCAGGTCCGGGTCCGTGGCCGACACCGTGGTCACCGCCGAGCCGGACGGTTCGTTCTCCTTCACGTTGGCAAAGTACTGGACCGGGTAGAAGACGGGCTTGTTGTCATTGATGTCCCTCAGGGTCACGTTGACCCGCCCCAGGGAGTGCAGAGGGGGCATGCCCGCGTCCGTGGCCCGGATGAACAGGAGGTAGGACCCCTGGTCCTCCCGATCCAGCTCGGCGCCCGTGCTCAACCGGCCCGAACCGGCGTCCAACCGGAACAGCTTCTGCACCTCGGGCGGGGTCTCGGCGTCAAAGGAGAAGCGCACGGTTCCGTTGGCCCCCAGGTCGTCGTCCGAGGCGGACAGCGCCAGCAGCTCGCTCCCGGCCGCGGAATGTTCCACCAGCGACACGTGGTAGCTGCTCTGGGTGAAGGTGGGCACCTGGTCGTTGACGTCTGTTATGTTCACCACCAGCCTGGTGTAGGAGATCTTGGGCTGCAGGCCCTGGTCTTTGGCGCTGATGTTGAGCACCACCTCCGAGGCGACCTCCCGGTCCAGCAGGGTGGCGCTGGTGACCAGGCCGCTGTTCTCGCTGATGGCGAACCAGCCCAGGGCATTCCCGGACACCAGGGAGTAGCGCAGGTTGGCGTTCTGGCCGGAGTCGCCGTCCGTGGCGGAGACGCCCCTGACGTAGCTGCCTTTGGGGACGTCCTCGCTGATGTCCACGCGGTAGAGCGCCTCCTGGAACACGGGCGGGTGGTCGTTGATGTCGTTGACGAAGATGACGAGGCTGGCGAAGGAGGAGCGCGCGGTGGGCCTCCCGTTGTCCGACACGGACACAGTGAGGTTGTAGGAGGAGATGCGCTCGCGGTCCAGCACGCTGGCCACCTTGATGAGGCTCAGGTTGGGGACGGGGGACGTGTGCACCTCGAAGTGCCGCTGCTCGTTACCCCCCAGGATGGAGACGGAGATGTTGCCGTTGGCGGCGGGCGAGTCAGAGTCGGACACGGTGAGCAGGGCCACCACCGTGCCTATCTGGGCGTTCTCGTCCACAGAGGCGAATTTAGAGGTGGTGGGGAAATACCTAAACTTCACCACGGGGTCGTTATCGTTTACATCCTGGAGTTTGACAGTGGCCTCCATCCTCCCAGAGAGAGAGGGGACCCCGTTATCCATAGCGTGAATAGTCAGAGAATACTCTTTTTTGCTCTCATAATTCAAACTCTCTTTTATAATGACGGTGCCTGCTTTAGGGTCTATCTGGAACGGCGTCCCCTCATCTAAGGAGTACCTGATATCTGCGTTGGCTCCCTGGTCCTGGTCTGAGGCTGTGACCTGTAACACACTGGAGCCCACGGCAGCGTCCTCAAACACACTGCTCTCATACTGCTCACGGGCGAACACAGGCGGGTTGTCGTTGATATCTTGGATGGTGACGTTAACTTGCAGGTAACCAAACTTTTTCGGGTCTCCTTTGTCCTCCACCTCGATGAGGAGTTGGTAGAAGGGGGTGATCTCCCTGTCCAAGCCTCCAGTGGAAACGAGGTGTAAGAAAGCCCCCTCTCCGCTGGGATTGACGGTAATATCCAAGCGGAATCTCCTCTCCTCGTTGCCGGTCACTATCCTGTAGGTGGTGTGATCAACTCCGTTACTCCCGATGTCCGAGTCGGTGGCGGTGTCCAAGATCACCTGTCTCCCGCTGCTGGCGTCCTCTTTGAAAGAAACCACCATGGAGGTGTCGGGAAACACCGGAGAGTTATCGTTAATATCTAAAACCACTATCCTGACCTCGGTGGGGTAGGTGGGCTGGCTGGAGAGAACCACAATGTTAATCACATTACTCTGCAGGGTCTCCCGGTCGATCACGGAGGACGTGTAGATGACCCCGGTTGTGCCGTTTATGGCGAAAAGTCGGTGGTTTTCGCTGAATCGGTAGGTGAAGCTGGGTCGGGTCTCTATCGTCCCCACGTACGTGCCGAGCGGCTGCTCCTCCTGGACCTGAAACTCCTGGCGCACTTGGCCGGAGGCGGAGGGCTGGAGGAGGGTCCACAGGGTCAGCAGGACCAGGTACCGTCCGGGGGTCCTACCTGCCATCAGGGTCCTACCTGCCATGGTCAACATCCACAGTCCGGGGGTCCTACCTGCCATGGGGGTCCTACCTGCCATGGGCAACATCCACAGAGTCCACCTCGGTCAGAACAAGTCCATGCCCAAAGGCCATACAGCGCATCAACTTTACTGGAGTTTTACGCACTTTGGACGCACACTAAAACATGATATTCCTTATATATATATTCCAACGTTTGCAGGGAAAAGTCCCGTACGAATAAAGGTTATTATTATATTATTATATTCCAACCCGCTGCAAATCACTGGAGGAATTATTCCCGTGATGAAAAAAAGTTATATTTCCAATTGTTGGTGTTCAGTCCCCCCCTGGGGTTATTCCACAGATCTAGTTTCCTCCTGGTATGAACAGACAGACTGGTGCGAGACGTCCTTCCCTCAGTGAACTTTCCTCTCTACTCCTCCAACTCTACAAGCATCACATCTGAGAAGCTCCACTCATCATTCATAAAGCCATAAAGTTCCCGGTGCGTAAAAGTGGGAAAAATATATATAAACGCACGAAAAAAATAACTCCTCTTCGTTGTCAGTTACAAAGTTAATCCAAAAAACTGAAAAGTTTACTCGATAACAGCTTTTGTGTATAAAAGGGCTCAGATTCTCCCCGCTGCAGTAAAGCGGTGTCCCGGAATAACGGTGCAGAGCTCCTCTGTGCTGAGGACCACTAAGTCCCACCAGCCCGTCTGTGCAGGACACCACTAAGTTAGAACAAAGCTGACTTACACCAACTCCCTCCCACCTGGGATCCGATTGGACAGCTCTGCTCCAAGCCCCAGCCCTGGTCCTGACTGGTGGAGGGGCACGTCAATCACACGGTCATTACACGGGGGGCAGGTACAGACTGAACCGTTAGTTTGTTATGATGATGATGACAATAATAATAACCTTCTTTTGTATAGCACTTTTCCTCCAAACTTTGCAGCTCAAAGTGCTTATATCTTTAACATAATAGTATAGCAGTATAGTGCTTCAACATAGCTAAAATACCTCATACATCTATCAATAACACATACAAAGTAGATGTGAACATTGTGTATTTATTTATATGATAACCACAACATTACCAGCCTGTGTACTTGCAGCTATAAGAACCGTTATTCATGTTACAAGATTGTTAAAAGTTGCTTGAGAGGTAAGCCTGTTGTCTAGTCTCGTCTGCTGGACCAGTTTAAAGGTGAACATCCATGTGAGTTTAAAGGTGAACATCCATGTGAGTTTAAAGGTGAACATCCATGTGAGTAAACACAGTGTAAGCTGTTGTATTAGTGTGTAATCCATGGATGTTACCTACATATACAGTTGGGTCCGTGTCATTTGAGAAACAGTATGATTGAGTGTTGCTGTACTACCACTATAACAGTCTTAGCTTGTCATTGATAACTTTTTCATATATATATTTATTTATTTTTCACCAGAACATCCCAAAGTCTCTCAGATGGCTTCATATGGATTGTTATTGGAGCGAGACAAAGGAACCAAGGATGACCGTCCACTCTGGACGGTGTCAATATGTGAACTCTCTCCATTGACGGGACCGTCAGTTCACACATGGGAGGGTAGCGCCTTCTACTGGCTGAACTTAGAATCAACCTCTTCTGTTTTCATGTCCTGTTAGGTCTGTCTACAAATCAAAATCACATTTTAATGGTCATTATACAATACACAGTCAAACAATATCAATATCAATGTGTAGTGCAATGTCATAACAATAACAAATGCAGGAAACAATAATAATAGCAGGTGTGTGTGTCTGTGTGTGTGTGTGTGTGTGTGTGTGTGTGTGTGTGTGTGTGCTTGCGTGTATGTGTGGTGCAGGCATGGGTGCGTGCGGGCATGTGTGCGTGAGTGTGTGTGTCCTTGGGTGCGTGCGTGGTGCATGCGTGTGTGTGTGTGCGCACACACAGCTAGTACATCTCACCAACGAAAGTAGTTGTCCTACTTTCTAGAATTAACCTCTTCAACTCCAAGCGGTATAAAGCAGACCCAAACTAACCTGCTTATGTTACCATCAGCACTATGAAACAGGATTATGGGACACATGAAACATCAACATGAAACCTTCTGTTATCACACAGATTTATACATCTATGAAGACGCCTGGAGCCGCTGGAACCCGGAGGAGGAGGATGTGGATCTTAATCCGGTTACTGACGAGGGACTTGGCAGAGAGAGTTCCTGGGGGATATTCCATCAACGTCTCTAAAGGGAAATCCAGGCTTATTCTGATACGTTTCTTATCAGATTTATCAAAAAAATAAGCCTGTGTTTTCCTTTAGCGACGTTGATGGAATACCCCCCTTGGCCAGGCAGCGAAGGCTACGTCACGCTACGCTACGTAGCCGTTCCAGTAGCACACACACACACACACACACACACACACACATCAGCAGCAGAGATTAGCTTCCCACGCCGCCTCTCTCTGCTTCCTCACAGCCAGCGGACCAGTTTAGCGGCTAGGCTACGCCTGGAGCAACAGCAGCAGGATGTTTTTAATACAGACATCCTCTTGTTGTTGTTGTTGTTGTTGTTGTTGCTGCTGTTTTGGTCTGAGCTCACTCTTTCAGCTGGGCTGACATCTTCATGTTCGTCTGGGAGAAAGGAAGGTAGAAAGCGGTTCAAATACTGGCTGAGACTGGTCCTCCATGTTACCTGTCCTCCATGTTGCCTGTTCTCCATCTCACCTGTCCTCCATGTTACCTGTCAAGTCAAGTCACCTGTCCTCCATGTTACCTGTCAAGTCAAGTCAACTGTCCTCCATTTTACCTGTCCTCCATGTCACCTGTCCTCCATGTTACCTGTCCTCCATGTTACCTGTCCTCCCTGTTACCTGTCCTCCATGTTACCTGTCCTCCATGTTACCTGACCTCCATGTTACCTGACCTCCATGTTACCTGACCTCTATGTTACCTGACCTCTATGTTACCTGACCTCTATGTTACCTGTCCTCCATGTTACCTGTCCTCCATGTTACCTGACCTCTATGTTACCTGACCTCTATGTTACCTGACCTCCATGTTACCTGACCTCCATGTTACCTGACCTCTATTTTAAAGATCAGTTGGCCATAATACTGTCAGGATTAGATCAATGAAGAATTACAGCAGAGATATTTACTGACTCAGCATTGCTTGTTTTACACAAAGACAAACGTGTCTTATACAAGAGGGAGCAACACAGACATGGTGCCAGCGAAATTGAATAGTGAAATGGGAAAAAGGTCATTTTTACACACTGCGGCAGTACTGTGGAATAGTATACCTGGCGAGCTAAAAACTATATCTAGCCTATTGCACAACGATTCAAGATAGGAGTAAAGAGATCAAATCAAAGCTAAACGCTGGGCCTTCTTAGTAGCAAAATCTTTAATAAGATCCTTGAAATCTAGTGATGAAGCCAACTTGCTGTGCTGCTGTCATTGTCCTTTGTTACTTCTGCTCTTCTTCTTCTGCCTCTTGGCCTCTGCTCTCCTCTCTGGCTGCCTTGCTTGAAGAGGGCCCTGGCATGGAGTATCCATAGGTACATCATTCATAAGATGTCCTATAATAGTATTAACATAGTAATACATACATTACACCAGATTAGCTAACTTAAATGTCATCTAGCTATCTAACAATATTATTAAGATGCCAGTGGTCAATGTTATTGCAATTACTGGAAGAACTATTAACTAAATATGAATATTAGCTAAAGTTGTATTCAAAGCTTGCATGGTAATGCAGCATACATTAACATATTCTAAATCTGTTTGTTAACCCCAAACTCCTACTGCTCACCTCCTTCTCCTTCAACTGGGAGGTGGGTTGAAGGAAGGAGTCCTGATCCTGAAGCATCTGTGCATGACGTCATTAGCATGGAACATTATACTAGTTAGCTAGCTAGCTATAGCAAGAGTGCATAGCTGCTGGATACAAATTCACTGAGCTCTAATCATCTATATTTGGACCAAAATTGCAATCTCATACATTTAACTGAAATTATACTGACAGTGCACTGTAAGTTAACTTTACTTGAAGTTAATGTTAATTAGCTATAGCGAGCTAACTAGATCATCCACGCAGTGATTAGCTAGAGCTAAACCACACAATGTTGTCTAGGTAGCCTACATGTTATGGGCCCCAAAAGAAGGTCTGTGAAGGAATACCTTTCTCTTTTTTTGTGACTAGCTGTCGCCCTTTTTTGTCACTCTCCTCGTTCTTTACTTTTACTTTTCTCTTTTGAGACCCTGACTTTGGCTTTGCCTTTCACGTCATCGTCTCTCTCCTTGTCAGAATATTTGCGGTAACGTTCCTTTAGTCTAGCAGCTCGCGCGTGGTGAACCATGCATTGAATAAATTGAGGGGTAAATAATAAGGCTTAATTTTGTCAAACATAGAGAAACAAAACTCCAGTTTGTTTCTTTTGTGACTTTTTTTAATACATAGAATTATAATTTGAAGTCGGCTACATTAACGTCCTTATGATAATAATAATACTATTATTATAAATATAATATATATTTAAAGAAAGATTCTCTTGGGCCCCTGTCAGTGCTGGGCCCTTAGAATCCTCCTAACTTCCCCCCCCTAGCGGCGCCCCTGCGCATGGCATTGAACAACCCCCCCCCCCCCCCCCCCCCCAAAAAAAAAAAGTCCATCCTCACTATGGCTTTTGCCACTTGATTGACGTACAGGTAAGCCAGTCTGCGATCTGATCTTTTCACCTAACACACGGGTCACCACGCATGCGCAGTCAACAGCGCCAACTACAAAATACAAAATACCGGCGAGACTAATTACCTAGTTAGCCTTCCAATTTCTGCTATTTACTATTTAGTACTAAAGAAAGGGTATACAAATGAGTGGGGAAGCTGGACCAAGTAAGAAACCAATAACGTACAACTTCCATCCAGAATGGGAGGAGGACTTTTTTACACGATGTGATATTGGAAGTGAGTCTGTCTGATCTGCAGGTCTACGATGGCTGTTTATCTATGATGGCTGTTTCAACGATGGCTGTTTCTATGATGGCTGTTTCTATGATGGCTGTTTCTACGATGGCTGTTTCTATGATGGCTGTTTCGAAGAAGGGAAATGTGGCAAAAGAGCGAAAGCGTACGGCTGCAACGATAGCTTCTTATCGCGTCAGTCACGTTCTTGTTAAACACAATAAGTAATTCAAAGACGGCGAAATTGTGAAAAAATCGTTTCTCGAGGCTGCAGATTGCCTTTTCGATGACAGATCCACAGTGGCTGATGACACCTTGCAACCAGCTCCTACAGCCCTGACTATTAGAAACTAGCTGCCTCCTCCCAGTGCCAGGTCTCCCACTAAGGTAGAGAAATGCCTTTATTTCCTCCTTTCAAACTAGGGAACTACCTGTTTTGTATCTGGTTTACTTTTCTGTTTGTTGGATCAGTAGTTGGCTATGGTACTGCAGACTGGCTGTCAGTGTGGGAGTGAGAGAAAGTGAGTGTGTGTGTGTGTGTGTGTGTGTGTGTGTGTGTGTGTGTGTGTGTGTGTGTGTGTGTGTAAGAGAGAGAGAGAGGGGGAGAGAGAGGGAGAGAGAGGGGGAGAGAGAGAGGGGGGGGGGGAGAGAGAGGGAGGGTTTGTGCTGGCTCTCTATGCAGACTGGCAAATGTGTGTGTGTGTGTGTGTGTGTGTGTGTGTGTGTGTGTGTGTGTGTGTGTGTGTCTGTGTGTGTGTGTGTGTGTGTGTGTGTGTGTGTGTGTGTGAATGTGTGTGTGTGTGTGTGTGTGTGTGTGTGTGTGTGTGTGTGAGCGAGAATAGCAAAGAGGGAGGGTTTGTGATGGTCTTCTCCTGTGTGGCTGTGTGACAGAGAGAGAGAGAAAGTGTATTGTGAGTTTACTATGCAGGCTGGGAACTGTGTGTGTGTGTGTGTGTGTGTGTGTGTGTGTGTGTGTGTGTGTGTGTTTGTAGTATGTGCGTGTACGTTTGCGATGTTGAAACTAGACTGGTAGATCTTGGCAGACTGGCTACATGAAAAGTAGATCTTGGTTCAAAAAAGTGTGGGCACCCCTGATATACACTATATACACTCATAACTGTACACTATATAAACTATATACACTATATAAACTATATACACTATACAGTGATTCCCACAGCATGTTAATACTTTGGGGGGCCCACAAAGTATAATGGCTCCACCCAAAGTATAATTTGTGCTCAGTGAGTAAAAAAAAACTTTAAAAACCATAAATTATACTCAGATACCAGTGTGGAGTTTTCTGTCTTACATTTGATATAGATCATGTTCTTTGTTGGTTTGTGAGGATGTTCATACACACTTGGTAAGATGTGTGTGTGAAAGAAGACCACAAAAAACAGCAGTGACTGCTCTCAGCTGTTTAACACTTAAAGACCTAGACACCATCACCAGTTGTAGGTCGTCTGAAGTGCAGTGTAACTATGAAAATTCACTAGAATGCAGGAATTTAGAAAAACAATCTCAACATTTTTCACGGGTGGGGGGGCCCACGCACCCCCCAATATATAAACTATATACACTCATAACTGTACACTATATACACTATATACACTCATAACTGTACACTATATAAATTATATATACTCATAATTGTACACTATATAAACTATATAAACTATATACACTAATAACTGTACACTATATAAACTATATACACTCATAACTGTACACTATATAAACTATATACACTATATAAACTATATACACTATATACACTAATAACTGTACACTATATAAACTATATACACTATATAAACTAATAACTGTACACTATATAAACTATATACATTCATAACTGTACACTATATAAACTATATACACTCATAACTGCACACTATATAAACTATATACACTATATAAACTAATAACTGTACACTATATAAACTATATACACTCATAACTGTACACTATATAAACTATATACACTCATAACTGTACACTATATAAACTATATAAACTATATACACTCATAACTGTACACTATATAAACTATATACACTCATAACTTTACACTATATAAACTATATACACTCATAACTGTACACTATATAAACTATATAAACTATATACACTCATAACTGTACACTATATAAACTATATACACTCATAACTGTACACTATATAAACTATATAAACTATATACACTCATAACTGTAGACTATATAAACTATATAAACGATATAAACTATATACACTATATAAACTATATAAACTATATACACTCATAACTGTACACTATATAAACTATATAAACTATATAAACTCATAACTGTACACTATATAAACGATATACTCTCATAACTGTACACTATATAAACTATATAAACTCATAACTGTAAACTATATAAACTATATAAACTCATAACTGTACACTATATAAACGATATACTCTCATAACTGTACACTATATAAACTATATAAACTCATAACTGTACACTATATAAACGATATACTCTCATAACTGTACACTATATAAACTATATACACTCATAACTGTACACTATATAAACTATATACACTATATTAACTATATACACTCATAACTGTACACTATATAAACTATATAAACTCATAACTGTAAACTATATAAACTATATACACTCATAACTGTACATTATATACACTATATAAACTATATAAACGATATATACTCATAACTGTACACTATATACACTATATAAACTATATATACTCATAACTGTACACTATATAAACTATATAAACTATATAAACTATATAAACTCATAACTGTAAACTATATAAACTATATACACTCATAACTGTACACTATATAAACTATATACACTATATAAACTCATAACTGTACACTATATAAACTATATACACTCTTAACTGTACGCTATATAAACTATATAAACTCATAACTGTAAACTATATAAACTATATACACTCATAACTGTACACTATGTAAACTATATAAACTATATAAACTCATAACTGTACACTATATAAACTATATAAACTCATAACTGTACACTATATAAACTATATACACTCATAACTGTACACTATATAAACTCATAACTGTACACGATATAAACTATATAAACTATATACACTCATAACTGTACACTATATACACTATATACACTCATAACTGTACACTATATAAACTATATACACTCATAACTGTACACTATATCAACTAGGCTATATACACTCATAATTCAATTCAATTCAACATTGTTCGCCATGTGCAGTGCACTAGGAACATGACTTGGTATTCTACCAACAGCAAGACGACAATACAAGAAAACTCAAGACAAAATATACAGTACCAATATGAGTGAATATTATTATAAATATACTGTACAACTAAGTGCAAGAACATGTAAAGTGCAAGGTGCAATGATCAGGAGTTATTGAGGAGGGCTGTGGCTTTGGGGAAGAAACTGTTCAAGTGTTGTGATGTTTTTGACCTGGTGGCCCTGTACCGCTGTCCAGGAGGGAGTCATGCAAACAAGCTGTGAGCTGGATGTGATGTGAGGGGTCAGCCACAAGCCTGCATGCTCTCTTCAGTGATCTGGAGCTGTGGAGGTCTGTGATGGGAGGCAGGGGGCAGCCGATGATCCGCTCAGCTGTCCGTACGACTCTTTGTAGCTTGGCCTTGGATCGGGCAGACGCAGAGTCGTACCAGACAGTGATGGAAGATGTTAGGATGCTCTCTATGACGGCCCTGTAGAACTGGACCAGGATGTGACGACTGATGTGGAGTCTCTTCAGCTGACGGAGGAAGAACAAGCGCCCCTGGCCTTTTTTAACTAGATGGGTGATGTTGTTATCCCATTTTAGTTTGTTTGAGATGGTAGTGCCCAGAAACTTGAATTCATCCACTATTGTGACAGGGGCGTTATTGATGACCAGTGGAGAGTGAGTCGGGGCCTTTTTCCGGAAGTCCATAATCTCCTCCACTGTCTTGGTGTTGTTGAGTTCCAGGTTATTGGCTGCAGACGAGGACACCAGGCGGCCGACCTCCCACAGTCTCGTCGTTGTCAGTGATGAGGCCAACCATGGTGGTGTCATCTGCATATTTGATGGTCTTGACTGATGTGTCACCAGAGGTACAGTCGTTGGTGTACCGGGAGTAGAGCAGGGGGGAGAGCAGCGGGGAGAGCACACAGCCCTGAGGAGCACCGGTGTTAACTGTGCGGGGCTGAGACAGGTGAGGGCAAATCCTGACATACTGGCGTGTTGGTGAGGAAGTCAGTAATCCACTGACAGATGGAGGGGTGGATATTCAGCTGGGCCAGTTTATTGTGGAGGAGGTCAGGAATGATGGTGTTGAAGGCTGAACTATAATCCACAAGCAGGACTCTGGCAGAGGTGTTCAGGTTGTCCAGGTGTTGTAGAATATAGTGGAGCGCCAGGTTGATTGCGTGGTCTGCTGAGCGGTTGGGTCTGTATGCAGATTGCAGGGGGTCCTGAGATGGTCTGTGGGGCTTTGAGGTGGGGCAGAACCAAGCGCTCAAATGTTTTCATGACTACAGAGGTGAGGGTGACCGGTCTAGAGTCATTCAAGCAGGAGATTTTGGGCTTTTTAGGCACAGGGATGATGACAGCTGATTCGAAGCATGTGGGGACTCTGCATGAGTTAACAGCCTGGTTGAAAATGGCAACAGGTGACATTATCGATTCATAAATCCCGAGATCGATCTTTCATGTTTTTTTTTGTTTTTTTTCTTTTTTTCTGCTTGCAGCTTCAACCCGCAACGAGATCCCGTGGCCAGATCTCGCGCTACAAGAATTGATCATATCTCACGCAACGACCAGGCTTAAAGGCAGATGTCTGGGTGCATTTTGGATGTAAAAATGATGACGATAGAGATGAGCAGGACAAAAGCAAAGCCATATGCAAGCTGTGCGCAGTGGAGGTTAAATTTAGTGGAAACACCACAAATCTACGGAACCACTTATTGAGGCATCCCCCTGACGTGAAACATGGAAAAGCGGATCCGAAACAAGCCTCGCTGATAAAGACGTTTGGTTGCAAATTACAATCAAATTCTCCGGGTGCCCAACAAATGACTACAGCGTCGTCAGTGTCGTCAGTGTACTAGAACCACGCTACGTGTTACCGACACGCAAACAGTTGAGTGAAGTGATAGTCCCAGACATGTCCGCGCAGGTGAAACGTGACATCGCAACTACACTCCAGCCAGCAGAGAGAGTTGCCATAACGTGTGACAGCTGGACATCCAGAGCAATGGACTCGTCCCTGACAATCACTTGCCACTTTATCAGCGAGGCTTGTTTCGGATCCTCTTTTCCATGTTTCACGTCAGGGTGATGCCTCAATAAGTGGTTCCGTAGATTTGTGGTGTTTCCACTAACTTATTGTTACTGTATACTACAGTATTTCAATAATCATTGATTTTCCAATTATGTTTATTCCTGAATAAAATCTTCCAATCTCCAAAAAGTGAGAAAGCAGTAATGAAGGGCTTTAGTTTAATGGACATTATGGTTTACAATGTGTTTTTTTGTTCCCCAAAATACCCTCATCTATTGCACTATTTTCGTTTGAGTTTTGCACATTTTTATTTTGTATATATATATATATATATATATATATATTATGCAAATAAGCTATTTGAGACAGTCCTGAGGGATATGTGATGTCTTGTTTACCGATAGGCTATGTTTGTAGCCCCTTTATTTACACTGGCTGCAGTAAAGCACGTTAAAAAGCACTTTTTGTAGTGTCTGATTTAGCAAAATGTTGGTCAATGATGTTCATTTATGTTCCAATAAGAAGTACATTCATGTAACTGCTTTGGAGTCAATTCTTAATGTAAACATTGATATGTTTAACAATGCTACATGTTATAGGGTTCCTTGAACCATTTATAGCATTAGTTCTGAGAATCTCTTCATATTCAAGGAAAATTGATATTGTAACTAAATCGAATCGGAATCGAATCGAATCGAATCGAATCGTGAATCGAATCGAATCGGGAGCTGTGAATCGGAATCGAATCGTTTTGGGAAATCAGTGGCGATACCCAGCCCTAATGCTCAGTGATGGAGAGTGGAGCAGGTGAGGTAGCAGTGGTAGGAGAGGCAGAGTAGGTGGAGGGGGGGGACCTGTGTGGAGCTTCAAACCTTGAGCAGAACACATTAAATTGGTCTGAGAGATTCGGGTCGGCAGAGGCAAGGGGGGGCTTTTTCTTGTAGCCCGTGGCAGATTGTAGTCCCTTCCATACAGCTCTGGTGTTATTATCGCCGACTTGTTGTTCGATTCTGTCCTTAGATGTCTTCTTAGCATTCCGGATGGCGTTGCTAAGAGAGTATTTGGCTTTGGTGTATGTATCTCTGTCTCCACTCCTGTAGGCTGCCTCCTTCTCCTTTCTCAGTAGTCTCACTTCCTTGCTGAACCATGGTGTGATGGGTATCATGTCTATCAAATTATCAAATTAGCCATCGTCCTGGCATGAGTGGGTGTTGGTTCCAACACACCTGTTGTTGTCTCGTTTATCTGTTTGTAGCAAAAACTCTGGACCTTTCCATGAATTAAAGTAGTCTTAAAATCCAAAGTTCTAATCAAAGTAACAAACGAAAGTAATGTTGGCGTGGTGTGGTATCTACGCGTGTCAATGTTTGTTTGTATGTGTGTCTATTCTAGGTCGGGCCTATCCCCGATCGGAGTTCAATGGCAAATTTATCAAACAAAGTTATCAAACAAAATATCTTGTATCAAACAAAACAACAAATCTTCTCTAATGTGGTGGTGGTTATCGTGGGGTGGTGATGACGTGTCAGGACTCATCAAACCCAAGCAAGGAGTAATCACTTCCTTATATACAATATTGTCCTTGGATTGGGCGAGACCCATTTTCTAAATAAAAGTCTTACAGATATCTATCTTATAGATAGATTGGCCAAAGTACCACTTTCAAAGTACCATTCAAGAAAGGTTTTTCATAAATAATAATATAAAGCTTTTTGGCTCCAACACATGGTTTATTGTTGCCATAAATGACGATGGTTTGTCTGGGGATGCAGATCTCCTCACAGAAGTGGCTGTAGGATGTGCAGGAGTCTGTATAGTCATCCATGTTATTGCATGCCAGTTTAATAGAATCCCAGTCTGTGATGTCCAGGCAGTCTTGTAATGACTCAATGGCCTCAGGTGTCCATCTCTGGACTGATTTCTTGGTAGGTTTTTGCCTTTTGAGTAGAGTCGGATATGTGGGGATGAGTTTAATCACAGCATGATCTCCGTTGCCGAGCGGCGCACGCACGCATGCGCGGTACGACTCTTTGGTAGAGTAGCAATGGTCAAGAGTTCGTTCTCCCCTGGTGGGGCAGCGCAGCAACTGGTGGTATTTCGGGAGCTCAGATCTCAGATCAGTGTGGTTGAAATCACCCAGGATGAATATGATCCAGTTGGTGAACTTATTTTCCACCTCTGTAATCTCTATAAGTGTACACTATATAAACTAAATACTGTAGTGCCGAGAGACGGGAGTCGGAGGCGGCGTATCAAATGTCACAGCTAGACGTTTATTAACAGACATGAACCAGTTGTTACCACACACTTAAAACAGGAACTAAAACTGAGTACCACCCACTTAACCCTCCGTACGGAACAATACTCCCAACTATTAGTTCCGGGGGTGAATTATGTTAACCCACCACACAAGCCCCCCCAGAATTCACCCATAGTCAAAATCCCTGTGTCGGGGAGGGACGACGATCCGACCCCGGCGGGTGCGGGACGCAGGGGCATCCGGGGCAGGGGCAGGGGCAGGGCCAGCCGGGGCCGGGGCAGGGGGAACCGGGACAGGGGCAGGGGCAGGGGCAGCTGAAGGCACCGCGACCGGGGGCGGGGGGTGGGGCATGGGGGGGCGGCCACGGCGTGGGGGCTGAGCCAGTTCCAATGGCCGGGAAACGTCCACGTGAGCGGACTTGATCCTATCAATGGAGACCGTCTCGTGTCTACCACCAACGTCCACCACCAGGGTCTTGTCCCCGTGTTGTAGGACCTTGAACGGGCCATCGTAAGGGGGGCGTAGGGGGCCGCGGTGGGCGTCGTGGCGAATGAAGACAAAGTCTGACGAGCGCAGCTCGGTGGGGACCCGGAAAGCAGGGGTACCGTGCTGTGAAGTGGGGACGGGTGCGAACACCTCAGCGGCTTCCAGTAGGGAGGAGCGCTGCCTGGCTGCAGACCAGGGGACAGTGGCATCCGGGATGAAATCCCCGGGGACTCGTAGGGTTTGGCCGTACACGAGTTCGGCAGACGAGGACTGCAAGTCCTCTTTGGGGGCACATCTGAGGCCAAGCATGACCCACGGAAGTTTGTCCACCCAGTTGCCGTCCGTCAAACTCGCGCGTAGGGCCGCCTTCATTGAGCGGTGGAACCGCTCGCACAAACCATTAGCCTGGGGGTGATAGGCAGTAGTGCGGTGCAGCTTTACCCCCAAACCACTAGCTACAGCGTTCCACAGCTCCGAGGTAAACTGCGAGCCACGGTCAGAGGACAGGTCAGACGGGGTCCCAAAGCGCGCGACCCACGTGCCGATGAACGCACGGGCCACGTCGGAAGACGCCGTCGAGGAGAGGGGAACGGTTTCGGGCCAGCGGGTCGTCCTGTCCACCATGGTGAAAAGGTAGGTGAAGCCGTGAGAGGCGGGCAGTGGTCCCACAAGGTCGACGTTGACGTGGTCGAACCTCCTCTCAGGAACAGTGAAGGGCTCAAAAGGGGCTCTGGTATGGCGGTGTACTTTGGCGCGTTGACAGGCCACGCACGTGTCGACCCAGCCCCTTACCTCCTTCTTGAGTCCCTGCCATACGAACTTCTCAGAAACCAATTTTACGGATGGTTTCCTGCCGGGGTGGGAGAGGTTGTGTACAGCCTCAAAAACGGGCCGGCGCCAGTTCACAGGGACTAGCGGCCGCGGCTGGCCCGTAGAGAAGTCGCACAGCAGTTTTGCGCCTGAGTCACCGACATCCTCCAAGCGTAGTCCTGTGTCCGCGTTCTTGAGGGTCTGGACCCCGTGATCGGAGGCCTGGTCCGCACTCATGCGGAGGTAGTCGAGACCCAGTTGAACGGCCCCGACGACCGCTCTGGAGAGACAGTCCGCGACCACGTTGGACTTGCCAGCGATGTGTTGGATGTCTGTGGTGTACTCAGATATGTACGAGAGCTGGCGCTGCTGGCGGGCAGACCAAGGCTCGGCCACCTTGGACATGGAGAACGTGAGGGGTTTGTGATCCACGAACGCCGTGAACTCACGGCCTTCCAGCAGGAACCGGAAGTGGCGGACTGCCAAAAAGAGGCCAAGGAGCTCCCTGTCGAACGCGCTGTATTTGCGCTCTCTGGGCGTCAACTGACGGCTGAAAAAGGCGAGCGGCTGCCAGGCGCCTGCGACCCATTGTTCGTGCACCGCGCCGACGCCGTAGTCGGACGCATCGGTGGTGATGGCAATAGGGGCCTTGGGTGACGGGTGGGCCAACATGGCGGCCTGGCTTAGGGCGGTCTTGGTGGCAATGAAGGCGGCTTCCCTCTCGGCCGTCCAGTCGATGGCCTGGTTGGGGGATTTGTCCTTCATAGCCTCGTACAGCGGGTGCATGGTGTGGGCTGCACGGTGGATGAACCGGTGATAAAAAGTCACCATTCCGAGAAACTCTCGGAGTGCTCGAGCTGTGTGTGGGCGGGGGAAGGCGGAAACGGCCTCCACCTTCGATGGGAGGGGGGCGGCCCCATCTTTGTTGATGAGATGCCCAAGGAATCGGATGGAGGGTAACCCGAACAGACACTTCGCCGGGTTAATGATCAGGCCATGTTGGCTGAGCCTCGTGAAGAGGTCTCGGAGATGTGCCAGATGCTCTTCCACCGAGGAGCTGGCAACGAGGATGTCGTCCAAATAGACGAATAGGAATGGCATTTCCCTGAGCGTCGAATCCATTAGCCGCTGAAAGGACTGGGCCGCATTCTTAAGTCCAAACGGCATGCGTAGGAATTCGAATAGCCCGAACGGCGTGATCACCGCCGTTTTGGGAATGTCTGAAGGGTGCACGGAGACTTGGTGGTAGCCACGCACTAGGTCCACCTTTGAGAAAACCAGCTTACCCGCCAGATGCGCAGAGAAGTCCTGAATGTGGGGGACTGGGTAGCGGTCGGGTGTCGTAGCGTCGTTGAGGCGGCGGTAGTCGCCACACGGTCGCCATCCGCCGTCTGGTTTCGGCACGATGTGTAGCGGTGAGGCCCATGGGCTGTCTGAGCGGCGGATGATACCAAGGCGCTCCATGTTGGCGAACTCAGACTTAGCGACTGCTAGCCTGTCGGGGTTGAGCCGCCGGGCCCTAGCGTAGATGGGGGCGCCCTTGGTCTCTATGTGGTGCTCCACCCCATGCTTGGTAGTGGTGGCGGAAAATGTGGGCTGTGTCAAGCTGGGGAACTCGCTGAGCAGGCGCTGATAGTTGTCACCCTCTGAGAGTGAGCTGGAGAGCCCACCGTATGTCGCCTCACCGCGGACACATGCAAGTGAGGAGAATGTCAGTGCGTCCACCAGGCGGTTGTTCTTGACGTCCACGAGCAGTCCGTGAGCACATAGGAAATCTGCACCGAGGAGGGGGAAAGAGATGTCGGCCGTGACGAATTCCCATGTAAACCGCTGACCCCCGAAACATAGGTCTACAGCTTTCGTGCCATAGGTGCGGATGGGGGTGTCGTTAGCGGACTTTAAATGTGGGCCATGACCTCCCCTGGCGGTGTCATCCACTGTCGCAGGCAGGACGCTCCTCTGAGCACCGGTGTCACAGAGGAATTTGCACCCGGAGAGAGTGTCTCTGATGAACAGTAGCTGGTTTGCTGTGCCCACGCTCATAGCCACTACAGAACGCAGGCTTTGCCGTTTTCCCGCCGAGCCGTAGTTGCAAGGGGAGCGGCACCTCTTCGCCTTCGCGCCAAAGCGTGAGTGGAAATAGCACATGCCTGGGCTAGTACGGCTATCGGTGGTAGGTGGGCCCATGTTAGCTAGCCTGTCTCTGCCAGGGGGAGTGTAATTGTACGCTGTAATTGTAAACGCTGGGTAGCTAGGAAGAAGCGGTCAGCCTCCTCTGCTAACTCACGGGGTTCCGTAATAGTCGTATTAGCGAGCGCCGTCTGTACATGTGCCGGCATGTGCCGAAGAAACAGTTCAATAAAAAGAAAATTTGGTTCTTCCGTACCTCGTAGGTTCAGCATCATGTCCATGTGCTGGGAAGGCTTGCTGTCTCCCAGCCCCTGAATTGCGAACAGACGTCGGGCTCGTTCCGACCGTGATAGTCCGAAGGTCCTGAGGAGGAGAGTCTTAAACGCTGTATATTTATTCAGGGCAGGGGGAGCTGTAATGAAGCCCACCGTTCTGGCTGCAGTGGAGCTCCCCAGAGCCGAGACGACATGGTAGTAGCGTGCAGCGTCGTCTGCAATCCCACGGAGGGCGAACTGCGCCTCCGTCTATGCGAACCATGCTGCCGCGGACGTCTCCCAAAACTCCGGCAATTTGAGTATAACGGCGTTATTTGCCATGTTCGGTTCAGTCTCGGATACTTCAACGGGACTGACGTCGGGGTCACCAATGTAGTGCCGAGAGACGGGAGTCGGAGGCGGCGTATCAAATGTCACAGCTAGACGTTTATTAACAGACATGAACCAGTTGTTACCACACACTTAAAACAGGAACTAAAACTGAGTACCACCCACTTAACCCTCCGTACGGAACAATACTCCCAACTATTAGTTCCGGGGGTGAATTATGTTAACCCACCACAATACACGATATAAACTACATACACTATATAAACTATATACACTATATACACTATATAAACTATATACACTATATACACGATATAAACTATATAAACTATATAAACTATATACACTATATAAACTATATAAACTATATAAACTATATATACTATATACACTATATAAACTATACACTATATAAACTATATACACTATATAAACTATATACACTATATAAACTAAATACACGATATAAACTATATAAACTATATACACTATATACACTATATAAACTATATACACTATACACTATATACACTATATACACTATATAAACTATATACACTATATACACTATATACACTATATAAACTATATAGCGTCTTTGAGCCTCGGAAAAGCGCTATATAAATGTAATGAATTATTATATAAACTATATATACTATATACACTATAAACTATATACACTATATACACTATATAACTATATAAACTATATACACTATATACACTATATAAACTATATAAACTATATACACTATATACACTATATAAACTATATACACTATATAAACTATATACACTATATACACTATATAAACTATATACACTATATACACTATATAAACTATATACACTATATACACTATATAAACTATATACACTATATAAACCATCGTTTCTCAACGGGGGGCGGACAACATCGGGGGGTGCTGGAACAAATATTTTTAAAAGGGAGGCGTTGAGGTGTTCTTGGGGGGCGGTGACGCATAAAGTATTTTTCTCATGAAAAACAGCTGTCAGCAGTGTTATTACGTTCGTAAATGCACGAACAGTCAGTTCGCTCGGACAAACCGTCTTTTCAGTCAGAACACCCGTCTCTGAGCGCTCCCAGAGCGCAGTGTTCTGAACTTGGCCGGGTTCTGTGACACAGACAAATACTCACTCCCTGCATATACACACTGGTGTAGTGACTACATTATGGGTTCATGTTCTCCTCTTACTGTTGGTTGTGTAGTGGGAGGGAACCAGTTCTGGCACTAGGGGCAGAGGGGAGGATTATTAACGTTGCAACTTCCTGTTTAGACACAACAGTTTTGGTGATCTATTTTCTGGTCCTGTACTGAGAGTACAAGTTGTTATTTTGATTAAACAGTTATCATTACGTTGCCTACGTCTTTCCTTTTTCCTCCGGCACTACACTGGTGACCCCGACGTGGATTTTTGTTAACGTAATTGTGTACAAAAACCAGCGAACGAACATTACAATCCTGCAAAATGTCCGGGCGAGGAAGACGTTCAAACCAGCGGCAGCCATCACCATCCCCTGTCAGGGTAACGCGTGGTGCGCACACTCCCACTCTCAAGCTACCAGAGTTCTGGGACTCAACGCCTGCTGCATGGTTTGCTATTGTAGAGGCACATTTCAACAAAAGTGACATCGATGACGACGACGACCGGTACAACCATGCTGTGGCAATGTTGGGCAGCTCCACCGCAGCTCGAGTGGTAGGTTTTTTGTCTGCTCCCCCGACGACGAACAAATATGAGCGCCTCAAGGCCCTGCTTCTAGAGACATTTGAACTGTCCACTGCGGAGAGGGTGCGTCGCCTATTTGCCATGTCGGACTTGGGTGACGAGAGGCCTTCTGCGCGCATGGAGAGGATGCTAAACCTGCTCGGTACAGAAGACCCCATGATCCTCTTCACAGAGCTGTTCATGCGCACATTGCCAGCTCAAGTTAGGATGGCGCTGGCCAACACCGCCATCATGGAGCCCCGCGCCCTGGCCAGGGAGGCGGACCGGTTCGTCTTGGCCATGCCTCAACGGTCCCCCGACCTGCTCGCTCCCGCGGCCGCCCCGCCACCCGACCGTCGCAGGAGAGCGAAGGATGACGCCAGACCTTCTGGCCAGCAGGGTAACGCTGCGGGCCATTGTTTCTACCACGCCACTTTTGGCGCCAAGGCCAAACGGTGCCGCTCACCCTGCACCTTCGGACCGACGGGAAACGGCGGGGCCGGCACTCAGTAGTGGCCCTGAGCGCTGGCGTCACCAACAGGCTGCTCTTCATACAAGACACCGCCTCTGGTCGCAGTTTCCTTTGTGACACAGGTGCCCAGTGGAGCATCATTCCGGCAGAGAGATCGGATGTGGTGAAGGAGGAGCGTGGTCCGCAGTTGGCAGGCGCGGACGGCACACCTATCTGCTCTTATGGCACTAGGGCGGTGGACGTGTGCTTCGGAGGGCAATGCTTTTCGTGGGATTTTGTCATAGCGGCTGTCACATTTCCCCTCCTTGGTGCGGATTTTCTGTGCGCCCACAACCTGTTGGTGGACGTGGGGAACAGGCGCCTGGTCAACTCACAGACTTTCGCTTCCTTCGCCTGTACGCAGGGGGAGGCGGTCTACAGCGGGTGGTCCAATACGCTCGCCGAAAGTGACCAGTACCTTCGGCTGCTCGCCGAATTCCCCGACCTTACCAAGCCCACCTTCTCCGCGCCCACGGTGAAACACGGAGTGGAGCACCACATCGAGACCGAGGGGCCTCCCCTCCACGCCAGGGCCAGGCGCCTCAACCCGGAGAAGCTGGCCATCGCCAGGGCGGAGTTTGCGCATATGGAGCAGGTGGGCATCGTTCGGCGCTCGAGCAGCCCCTGGGCGTCTCCCCTGCACATCGTCCCTAAGTCAGACGGCGGGTGGCGCCCATGTGGGGACTACCGCCGCCTCAACGACGCGTCCAAGCCTGACCGCTACCCGGTCCCACATGTCCAGGACTTTTCAGCGAACCTGGCAGGCAAACGCTTCTTCTCCAAAGTGGACCTGGTACGGGGGTACCATCAGGTGCCGGTGCACCCCGAGGACGTCCCTAAGACGGCCGTAATCACGCCATTTGGACTCTTCGAGTTTCTGCGGATGCCGTTCGGCCTGAAGAACGCGGCGCAGACCTTCCAACGCCTCATGCACTCGGTGCTCCGGGACCTACCATTCCTCTTCGTCTACTTGGATGACATCCTCGTCGCAAGCACCACGGAGGAGGAGCACCTGTCCCACCTCCGGGCCCTTTTCACACGGCTCAGCCAACATGGGCTGATTGTCAATCCGGCGAAGTGTGAGTTCGGACGGAACACCATCGACTTTCTCGGGCACCGGGTCTCCGCAGAGGGGGTGACCCCCCTCCCCTCGAAGGTGGAAGCTGTCGCTGCTTTCCCGCGCCCCAGCACAATCAGCGAGCTCAAGGGGTTCATCGGGATGGTAACCTTCTACTATCGCTTCCTCCACCACATCGCTCACATCCTGCGGCCTCTGTACGATGCCCAGAAGGGCAAGACTCTGAAGCAGCCGGTGGACTGGACGGCGGAGCGTGTCAAAGCCTTTCAGGACACCAAGGCGGCCCTGGCCCGCGCTGCCATGTTGGCCCACCCCTCGCCCTCGGCACCCACTGCTCTCACCACGGACGCCTCTGACTTTGCTGTGGGAGCGGTGTACGAACAGTGGGTTGGGGACGCCTGGCAGCCTCTTGCATTCTTCAGCCGCCAGCTGTCTCCCAGAGAGCAAAGGTACAGCACATTCGACAGGGAGCTCCTCGGGCTGTGGCTTGCTGTCAGACACTTCCGTTTTTTACTGGAGGGCCGCGAGTTTACGGCCTACGTGGACCACAAGCCACTCACGCACGCCATGTCCAAGGTGGCGGAGCCGTGGTCCGACCGCCAACAGCGCCAGCTCGCCTACATATCCGAGTTCACCACAGACATCCAGCACGTTGCTGGGAAGTCCAACCAGGTCGCGGATTGTCTCTCCAGGGCGGTGGTTGGTGCGGTCCAACTGGGTTTGGACTACGCGCGCATGGCTGCAGACCAGGCCGCCGACCCCGCCGTCCAGGCTCTCAAGTTGTCGGACACAGGACTGCGCCTAGAAGAGGTGGTTTTCGGTGACGCAGGGGCCACGCTCCTGTGCGACGTCTCCATGGGTCAGCCACGACCGGTGGTCCCCGCCAACTGGAGGCGCCCCGCCTTCGAGGCGATACACGGCTTGTCTCACCCTGGTAGGAAACCGTCCTCACGGCTGGTGTCAGAGAAATTCGTCTGGCATGGGCTCAAGAGGGATGTGAGGGCCTGGGTAGACACGTGCATCGCCTGCCAGCGCGCCAAGGTGCATCGACACGTCAAGGCCCCCCTGGAGCAGTTCTCTGTGCCTGAGCGGAGGTTCGATCATGTAAACGTGGACCTGGTAGGGCCGCTGCCCCCCTCGCACGGATACACCTATCTCTTTACCATGGTGGACAGGACGACTCGCTGGCCGGAGGCAGTTCCGCTCTCCTCAACGACAGCCCCCGACCTGGCCCGGGCGTTCATCGCGGTGTGGGTCTCCCGCTACGGCACCCCTGCTGATCTCTCCTCTGACCGTGGCTCACAGTTTACTTCAGAGCTGTGGGCAGCGGTGGCGGAGAATCTGGGGGTCAAGCTCCACCGCACAACCGCCTATCACCCGCAGGCGAACGGGCTCTGTGAGCGTTTCCATCGATCCATGAAGGCCGCCCTTCGAGCCAGCCTCACGGACAGCGACTGGCTTGACAAGCTGCCGTGGGTCATGCTGGGGCTCAGGACAGCGCCTAAGGAGGACCTCCAGTCGTCGTCCGCTGAGCTGGTGTTTGGACAGCCGCTGCGGGTCCCCGGTGACTTCATTCCCAAGTCAACGGAGCCCTGGTCCTCCGCCGCTCAGCGCGCCTCCCTGCTGGACAGCGCCAGGACCTTCGTCCCGGTCCCGACTACGCAGCATGGTGTCCCTACTTCGAGGGTGCCCCCGGAGCTGCACTCAGCGAGGTTCGTTTTCATTCGTCATGATGGCCACAGGACTCCACTACGTCCTCCTTATGACGGGCCTTTCCGTGTCATCGAGGCCGGAGCCAAGAACTTCATGGTTGACATGGGGGGTAGGCCTGAGTGTGTGTCCGTTGATCGCCTCAAACCGGCCCACTTGGACCTTGAACTGCCCCTGGACTTGGCCCTGCCACCGCGCAGAGGCCGGCCTCCAGTCCTACCTCCCCTGCCGCGCCCTGGCCATTCCCCCCTCCGACCCCGACAACCCCCCGCAGCTCGCGAGCCCCCGGTCGTCACTGCCCCCCGTCCTTCCCTGCAGGAGGACGTGATGGGCGATGTCACACCTCCTCCCGCACCTCCTGACTTTACCTACGATCGTAGGGGCCGGGCCATACGCCCTCCTCGCCGTGAGGATTTCCAATATTGAGGTGAACACTGGGGGGGCTGGTGTAGTGACTACATTATGGGTTCATGTTCTCCTCTTACTGTTGGTTGTGTAGTGGGAGGGAACCAGTTCTGGCACTAGGGGCAGAGGGGAGGATTATTAACGTTGCAACTTCCTGTTTAGACACAACAGTTTTGGTGATCTATTTTCTGGTCCTGTACTGAGAGTACAAGTTGTTATTTTGATTAAACAGTTATCATTACGTTGCCTACGTCTTTCCTTTTTCCTCCGGCACTACACTACCCTCTGCGCTTATGCGTTCGCTTCCTTTCAATACAGCTTATTTAATTTAGTTAAAATGAGTGCTAATACCATACCAAGATACCAGAACATCACAGCAGGAGCAACGTATCACAAAAAAGCGATAATATTGTAATGACCCAGTCGGGAAAGAGCCCTGTCGGTTACCAAGAATATAACCGAGCAATCAGCTACGAATGTCCCCTCCCCACGTTCATCACAGTATAATATTACATAAATGTATTACTATTAAGTGCTTTTGTGGAAGTTATCCCTAGTGCCATTCTGAGGTTAGCATTGCGATGTGTTCGTCTTAACGTTTACAAACAAAAATATATGATCGCTTTTTAGTGATCTCTTGTGATGTCCTGGAAACGAACGCATAAGCACTACTCTGCTTGCGATTGGTCAGCTGTCAGCAGTGTTATTACTGGTACGTTCGTAAATGCACAAACGGTCAGTTGGACAAACTGTCTTTTCAGTCAGAGCACCCATCTCTGAGCGCTCCCAGCATAGCATTATAAAACAACTAAAATCATATTATATCATCAAAATGGCCGCGAAAAAGCTAAAATGCAGACAGTACTCTATTGAGTATCTTACCTATGGCTTCATGAACCATTGAGTTTAACATTCCGATTTGTAGAACTGACTGATGAAGTGAGTCAAATGATGATCTCTAGCATTTATGAATGTTACATCTGTGATTTATGCAATACTTAACATGAAGCCTGAAAGACTCAGCATAGATTGTGTATTAGTTATACATAATTGTGACACCAACCACATGTACTTGATTCCCTCATAACCTAGGGTTAGATGGCAAAGTGTTAACACACAATTGTTACCTATGAGGAACTACAAACAGAACATATATACACAGTCAAACCAAGAAATGGAACATGGATGGTGTTCCAAGTGCTATCCAGTTACCCCTAAACGCTGACCTTTCCTCAGTACCAAATCTTAACTCAGTAATGCAATACTGACGGCATCCTCTCGTGTTCCCAGTAGACTTCATATCAATAGGGTTTAACTTTGTCAACAATACAGGGCAGTTCTACAAACAAGCCAGAGGATATACATACTGTATATGAGTAAATTAACTATACTTCATAAAATGTATTTTTCTTTTCTTTTTGCTCACACAATATATTAACAATATAAAACTCATAAGTAGTCACTGCAGCCGTTATCACAAGCTGTGCTCTTCTGTGTTCACTTACTTTTCCCAAAACTGACTTGTAATCTAAGTTGCCTAAACCAGATTGTCTACTTTTAAAAAGTCAGAGGACGGAACAGGTGTATTTGTTTATTTATTTTATTGACAATCCGTGGCAGCTAGGAAGGAGGTAGGGTTGAATAGATAGAGGGATGGATGGAGGGCGGACGAGGGCCCTGGAGGAACAGCTGGGGGACGGGCGTGGTGCTCAGGTATTGACAGGCCTGCTGTCATTATCAGCTGGACTCCTTCCCCTGCAGGAGAGAGAGAGAGAGAGAGACAGAGAGAGAGAAGTTGACAAGACCCTGGCCTGTACCGACGTTAACGGATCCTAACGCACCTGGACTGGTTCATTAAGATTGTGCTCAAGAGTCTGGAGGGGGTCAGGTTTATGTGACTGTGAGGACCAACCGTTTCTCTCTGTCTTACCAGCTGTAGAACGAGGTGGAGGAATGGCTCAACATGTGTGTGTTATGGGGTACTACCCGGGGGGACCAAAGAGGCGGCACAGAGCGAGAATCCGTTAGCCCGTGGGCGTGTTTATTCACAGGATTTAGGGAGGGGGTATGCGGGAGAATGTGTGGTGTGCTGATAGTCTTGGAGTATGGGATATGTGGATACCTATGTGTAATGCGTAGTCAAGACTATGTGTGTGGTCTACCGTGGGTGCGGGGTGACGTAGGCGGGCAGGGTGTTGTCAGTATGTGCGTGCGCCTGGCAACAGTACAGTCCGAGAGTCCAAAAGGGGATGTCCAAGGGAGGAGGCGAGGGTGGTACCGGGAGATCCGTCCAAGGGTGTCCAGGGGTTCGGGGGTGGCTCGAGGGGTTCTGAGGGTCCGTGGAGACGGGGCAGGGATCCGCGGGAATGCGAGAGCCGGGGCCGGGGAGACGCGAGGGAGGGTCCGTGGGAATCTTGGGAGAGAACACAAACGGGGTAAGGCAGGGTTTGGAAAGAAGGCAGGTTACTAGAAAAACACAAGGAGCAAGATAGTACCGTGAACATAAGGCTACGATCTGGCGATGAACTGCAGGTCTGGCAGGACCTCACTCTTTTCAGATTTCTCCTTGACCCACGCACCCGCTACCATTTTTACCACAGCAAAGCCGGCACCAAAAACCAACCCAAAAAAGACCTTTCAATATCTTCCCTTTTGCTTCATTTCTTTGGCAATCTTCCGGTCAAATTCCTCCCTTTCACTGAAATAGTAGACATAAAAATCACAACTTTGTTGACAGAAACGTTGTCAACAGTAAAAAATAAAAAATAAAGAGTACATCAATAACAATAATCATACATAATTCTTAAGGTATTATGTAACAGTAAATAGGGCGATAAGAGTTCAGGGCATTCTGTAAAAAAAAAAAAAAGTACTCTCACCTCTGATGTAAACATGGACCATCAAGGAAGAGCTGTTCAGCCTGCCGCAATGTCAAATTTTTGAGGAGGGCAAGGCCATGAATGATAGCCTACCAAAAAAAAGTAAGTAATTTAATTTTTACGATTTTTTAATATCTGATCCAGTCTACCAATACAAAACACAAAGCCATTATATGGGTCCATACACAATGGCACTATTGCAGGCAACCTCTTTATATGTTTTGAAAGTGCAGGACCAGCAATGATTATCCCTACCTCCGGAAACAGAACATCCAGGATGAACTTCACTTCATCCGTGAATTGCACCAGACATGGTGTTCTGTGTAATATTTCTCCAAGATGGCCGAAGAGGGTTTCCTGGTGTTCCTCGGTGCAGAGGTAGACAGGCACCTTAGGGGACTTCTTTAGAAAGTACTTCGCCTTCCCATTGAGTACATCCTGACAACAATTTTGTGGAAATTGGATCAGTGCATTGTGTGGTGGTTATGTGAATCAAAACAGGCATGAAATGTCACTTACATTCATACATTCATTCAAAAGATACAGTACAAGAAATGAGTCATAGTTAAATGATGTAAGTTGATCCTATTCCTAAAGACCCTAGGTGAAGCTTTACTTTGAGATCAAATATGAACATTTTGCAAAATACCAACAAATGCTGTTCAGCCGCCTGTGATTGGACAATGAGGTCCACCAGTCTCTTCTCCTCTGCAGAGTGGTCAATGGCTGCCTGGACATGGGCTGGAAGTTTTGTCGTGCTGGCCCTCCCGCTTGGGATTCTGTAGACCGGGTTATGGTTACCCTTAAGCAACCCTCTGGCCTCATTGGTCCAAAAGGCAAACATCTGGCCATACCTTTCAAACAACAAAATTAATTTTAAGTATTGGATAGCAAAAGGCTATGGCCTTGATGCCTGGGTGGACGAGGGTCCCTGATTGGACACGCCTAGAGAGTCGTGGCTTACCTGCACTCCTGTGAAGTTCAACATGGACTCCATGTTCTTCCCGTTGAAAATGTTCACCTGTCAAAGACAAAATATCCCACTCAGTTCCCTTACGCCCAAGCTTACACAAATACTTTGAAAGCGATGCTTTGTTTGAGCATTGGCTTGGCCAGGTGGGCGGGGGGGTTTGGACTTTTGGGATTATTCCATTGGTTGCCTTGTTTCAGGCAACACTGAATCAAGCACAAGTATTTTTCAATTAATCAAATACTATACGAACACAGGTCTGAGTATCTGTGTGTGTGTGTGTGTGTGTGTGTGTGTGTGTGTGTGTGTGTGTGTGTGTGTGTGTGTGTGTGTGTGTGTGTGAGTGAGTGAGTACTGGATACACAACACTTACATAGCCAAGGGCCTTATCTCCTCTGGGAACTCCAGTAATGTAATCTGTAAAAAAGAAGAATGCAAATAACAGAAATCAAAAGGAGGTGAAAGGGTTCATATGAAATGCCATACAGGACTGTGCAAACATCATCTCCACGAGCAACATCAATAGACTAGTCTTACCCTCCAGCACATTAGGTATGTCTAATGATACAGTAGCAGAGTTAGGTCTGTCTAATGATACAGTAGTAGAGTTAGGTCTGTCTAATGATACAGTAGTAGAGTTAGGTCTGTCTAATGATACAGTAGTAGAGTTAGGTCTGTCTAATGATACAGTAGCAGAGTTAGGTCTGTCTAATGATACAGTAGCAGAGTTAGGTCTGTCTAATGATACAGTAGCAGAGTTAGGTCTGTCTAATGATACAGTAGTAGAGTTAGGTCTGTCTAATGATACAGTAGCAGAGTTAGGTCTGTCTAATGATACAGTAGTAGAGTTAGGTCTGTCTAATGATACAGTAGCAGAGTTAGGTCTGTCTAATGATACAGTAGCAGAGTTAGGTCTGTCTAATGATACAGTAGCAGAGTTAGGTCTGTCTAATGATACAGTAGTAGAGTTAGGTCTGTCTAATGATACAGTAGCAGAGTTAGGTATGTCTAATGATACAGTAGCAGAGTTAGGTCTGTCTAATGATACAGTAGCAGAGTTAGGTCTGTCTAATGATACAGTAGCAGAGTTAGGTCTGTCTAATGATACAGTAGCAGAGTTAGGTCTGTCTAATGATACAGTAGTAGAGTTAGGTCTGTCTAATGATACAGTAGTAGAGTCAGGTCTGTCTAATGATACAGTAGCAGAGTTAGGTCTGTCTAATGATACAGTAGCAGAGTTAGGTCTGTCTAATGATACAGTAGCAGAGTTAGGTCTGTCTAATGATACAGTAGCAGAGTTAGGTCTGTCTAATGATACAGTAGCAGAGTTAGGTCTGTCTAATGATACAGTAGCAGAGTTAGGTCTGTCTAATGATACAGTAGCAGAGTTAGGTCTGTCTAATGATACAGTAGCAGAGTTAGGTCTGTCTAATGATACAGTAGCAGAGTTAGGTCTGTCTAATGATACAGTAGCAGAGTTAGGTCTGTCTAATGATACAGTAGCAGAGTTAGGTCTGTCTAATGATACAGTAGTAGAGTTAGGTCTGTCTAATGATACAGTAGCAGAGTTAGGTCTGTCTAATGATACAGTAGCAGAGTTAGGTCTGTCTAATGATACAGTAGTAGAGTTAGGTCTGTCTAATGATACAGTAGCAGAGTTAGGTCTGTCTAATGATACAGTAGCAGAGTTAGGTCTGTCTAATGATACAGTAGTAGAGTTAGGTCTGTCTAATGATACAGTAGTAGAGTTAGGTCTGTCTAATGATACAGTAGTAGAGTTAGGTCTGTCTAATGATACAGTAGCAGAGTTAGGTCTGTCTAATGATACAGTACTAGAGTTAGGTCTGTCTAATGATACAGTAGCAGAGTTAGGTCTGTCTAATGATACAGTAGTAGAGTTAGGTCTGTCTAATGATACAGTAGCAGAGTTAGGTCTGTCTAATGATACAGTAGCAGAGTTAGGTCTGTCTAATGATACAGTAGCAGAGTTAGGTCTGTCTAATGATACAGTAGCAGAGTTAGGTCTGTCTAATGATACAGTAGCAGAGTTAGGTCTGTCTAATGATACAGTAGTAGAGTTAGGTCTGTCTAATGATACAGTAGTAGAGTCAGGTCTGTCTAATGATACAGTAGCAGAGTCAGGTCTGTCTAATGATACAGTAGCAGAGTTAGGTCTGTCTAATGATACAGTAGTAGAGTTAGGTCTGTCTAATGATACAGTAGTAGAGTTAGGTGTCTAATGATACAGTAGTAGAGTTAGGTCTGTCTAATGATACAGTAGTAGAGTTAGGTCTGTCTAATGATACAGTAGCAGAGTTAGGTGTCTAATGATACAGTAGTAGAGTTAGGTCTATCTAATGATACAGTAGCAGAGTTAGGTCTGTCTAATGATACAGTAGCAGAGTTAGGTCTGTCTAATGATACAGTAGCAGAGTTAGGTCTGTCTAATGATACAGTCGCAGAGTTAGGTGTCTAATGATACAGTAGTAGAGTTAGGTCTGTCTAATGATACAGTAGTAGAGTTAGGTCTCTCTAATGATACAGTAGTAGAGTTAGGTCTGTCTAATGATACAGTAGCAGAGTTAGGTCTGTCTAATGATACAGTAGCAGAGTTAGGTCTGTCTAATGATACAGTAGCAGAGTTAGGTCTGTCTAATGATACAGTAGCAGAGTTAGGTCTGTCTAATGATACAGTAGCAGAGTTAGGTCTGTCTAATGATACAGTAGCAGAGTCAGGTCTGTCTAATGATACAGTAGTAGAGTTAGGTCTGTCTAATGATACAGTAGTAGAGTCAGGTCTGTCTAATGATACAGTAGCAGAGTTAGGTCTGTCTAATGATACAGTAGCAGAGTTAGGTCTGTCTAATGATACAGTAGTAGAGTTAGGTCTGTCTAATGATACAGTAGCAGGTCTGTCTGTCTGACGCCATCTTGCTACCTCCGTTAGCACCGCGCTAGCTCAGTCATGGCCTTGTACACGATAGAATAGCCATTACACTCGACAATGTGGACATTAAACATGATATTATGGACCTTATACACGATATTATGAACATTATAAACGATATTAAAGTCATTTATACCTTTCAGAGGCTGTTCTATCTTTCTTTGCACCCGCGACGCCATCTTGCTACCTCCGTTAGCACCGTGCTAGCTCAGTCATGGCCTTGTACACGATAGAATAGCCATTACACTCGACAATGTGGACATTAAACATGATATTATGGACCTTATACACGATATTATGAACATTATAAACGATATTAAAGTCATTTATTCCTTCCAGAGGCTGTTCTATCTGTCTTTGTTTATACCCGCGAGGCCATCTTGCTAACCTCCGTATGTGCTTTCTGTCGTAATAAACTGTAACACACAACTGTTAAACATATACATAGCACGTTAGGGTTAGTTTCTACTTACTCTGTAGTGAGCCATGGCAGTAATCTTAATCTGAATCTCTCGGTAGATAATAACTGACTGATGTCTTCAAACGTTCACCAAGACAACTTCCCTGACAGCAATCAACACACAGGCTCGCTCGTGCTAAGCGCATGCGCAGATAGCAATCAACACACAGGCACATTCCATTCCGTCCTCACATTCCATTCGGCCCCACATTCCATTCGGCCCCACATTCCTTTCGGCCCCACATTCCATTCGGCCCCACATTTCTTTCGGCCCCACATTCCAGCTGCAGCTGGACCCTTCTCCATAGGGCGGAAGATAGGAAAAAAATAAAAATAAAAATAGGAAGGCGTTCACTTTACCACCCTATTACGCTCACTCCACAGGAACATCTCCTAGCCCTACGGTGGAGGCCCGGCTTAGGTTGCGTTTAGCTCGTCTCCAACTGGACAAAGAGCGAGAGGTACGACAGCAAGAGGACAGAAACAGGGAGCGAGACTTGCAGGACAGAGACAGGGAGCGAGCGTTTCAGCTTGAATTGAAGCGGTTGGAGGTGCGTGAGTTAAGAGTTGCGGGCAGGCAGCTCTAACCCTGGCGAGCGCCCTCCCTCTGGCTTCAATGTGAGTAAAAACGTTTGTTTGGTCCCTGCATTCCAGGAGTCGGAGGTAGAGTCTTACTTCGGGGCGTTTGAGGATATGGCTGATGCCATGAGCTGGCCTAAAGACATGTGGGCCACGCTCCTGAAATGCAAGCTAACTGGTAAGGCACAAATTGCTTACTCCTCTCTCTCTCGGGCAGACAGCCGCGACTATGAAAAAGTAAAGAGCGCTGTCTTGCAAATGTATGAGTTAGTGCCGGAAGCTTATAGGCAGCGTTTTCGAGGTGCTAAGAAAACTGCAGGCCTAACCTACATTGAGTTTGCCAGAGAGAAAGAGACCCTCTTTAACAGGTGGTGTTCAGCAGCCAAGGTAGACACATTTGATGCGTTACGAGAGCTGATGTTGCTGGAGGAGTTTAAAAACGGTGTGCCAGAGCGCACTGTGGTTTATTTAAACGAACAGAAGGCGACTACTTTACGGCAGGCCGCTACTCTGGCAGAGGAGTTTGCTCTCGCGCACAAAAGTGTTTTTGTTAATCATGATCCTTCCTCCCCTTGTTGGACATCCCTAGAAGATGGTGACATGCAGGTCTCCCATTCCAATGTACCAACAGTGGGTCCAAAGGTGGAGAGACAGTGCTTTTTCTGTCACAAAGCTGGTCATGTAGTTGCTGACTGCATGTCCTTAAAGAAAAAGCAACAGTTACCAGCTTCAGGCCCAGCCTCGCCACCGAAGGGTGTGGGGCTGATTAATACAGTGTTCTCCGGTGGCAAGGCCACCAAGAAAGGAGTGCCTGAGTGTTTTAAACCATTTATTTTCACAGGGTTTGTGTCTCTCACAGGAAGGTCTGAGGACCAGTGCCCGGTCACGGTGTTGCGAGACACCGGTGGCTCGCAGTCCTTCATTCTCTCCAGTGTCCTGTCTGTGAGTGCTGCACCTGCCTGTGACATGAGCACAAGCGTAAGAGGTATCGGTATGGGGGTCGTACCCGCACCTCTTCACCGCATGTATGTGAAATCTAACCTAGTCACTGGTTTCTTCCCAGTAGCCGCCCGCTCCTGTTTTCCCATTGAAGGCATTGATTTTATCAAGGGAAACGACATAGCTGGTGGTAAAGTCTATCCTTCCCCATTACCTGTAAATAACAGTGTGTGTTACAGTGGCCAGCCCAAAAGAGGAGGAGGCCCTAAGGTGAAGCAGGCTGTCCAAACGGTGCCGGTGGAGAGGGGTGCCCAGAGAAGGGGCCAGCCTGTGTCTCCGAGGCAGGAGAGAGAGTCTGCTCGTCCTCCCCAGCAGCCAGGCCGGGATGGTGCCCAGCCTCAGAGGAGGACAGTCTCTGGTGGTCAGGCAACCTCCCAGTGTGGCACAGACCAGGTCCAAGGTCCTAGACCCAGTCAAAGACAGGACAATCACAGTGCCGGATAGGGTGGGAGAGGTCACCCTCTTAAGGACAAGAGGATGGAGGAGGATCCTCCAGCAGAGAAGAACAGCCTTGAGAAGGAGACCTTAACTGCGCTCCTTAGCCTTAGGCACTTCCAACTGTGTGTTGACTCTTGTGTATGGCGAACTATAAGTTCGCTCTTATGTGGGGGGGTGTTACGTCTGTAGTGTGGAGTTCTGTGTTTTGTTTGTTTTTTGGGTTCTCTCCCAGGTGATTGTCCTTCCTCCTGCCTGCGGCCATGGCGACGGCCTGGTTGAGCACAGGTGTGCTCAATCCTCAATCAAGGGTGGAGGGAGGAGAAAAGCCTGGGAGAGACACAGTGACGGTGCCAGTGGGCCAGACCAGAACTTGATGCTTGTTTTGTGTTGGTTTAGTTAGTACAGCTGGAGTTTTGTATTGTGTAGCTTTGTAGGTTGTGTTTGTTAATCTTATGTTTGTGTCACTTTAGTCTTATTTGTATTTGATGTCTGGTAGTTGTCTACCACTTGGCCAGTTAGATAGTTTATTCTTTATTATTAATATTATAGATTAATTAGCTCTTTGTTTTATAGAGTAGTTCTAAGTTCGAGAGTTTCACGGAAACCAGTTTTTGTTATATTCTACAATAAATCTTGTTTATTTTATATTGCCGTTTCTCCTCTCATTCTTGTCCCCCCGGTTTATTTAATTGTTACCCCCCCTAATCCCTAGACCATCTAGGGGGTCGTAACACACCATATAAACTATATACACTATATAAACTCATAACTGTACACTATATACACTATATAAACTCATAACTGTACACTATATAAACTATATACACTATATAAACTATATACACTCATAACTGTACACTATATAAACTATATAAACTATATACACTCATAACTGTACACTATATAAACTATATACACTATATACACTATATAAACTATATACACTATATAAACTATATACACTCGCGCCGCTCTCAGGCGTCGCTGGCCTGGCCGTGCTGTGCTGCTGCCCTCGTCCCGGGAGGTGGCCACCGCTCCCTCCCCGGTTTGGGGGTTGCCGTCTCCGCAGGTGAGTGTCGGTCCTTCCCGGCCCTCGCTCACTACTGCGGGATTTGGTCGCTGGCGTGAAGCGGCTGGGCTGGCCGGCCGCGCGGTTTCGGTCCCAGGCTGGCAGTACAGATGGCGGCGGCTGCGGCGGCACCGCGCTGTCGCTCTGGTTCACTGCCATGCTTACACGGCTCGCTGCCCGCCGGCTGCTGGTCGCTCCCGGCCTGTCCACTGACCTGCTCCCACCTGTACTCTGGTTTCATCTTCAGCTTGGTTTCGCCCTCCTGCTGCTCCTGTCGTTTTGCCCTGGACTCCCGGCCTTCTCACCTGCCCCCCACCTCCCCCTGCCCTTCTCTCGTCTCACCTATACTGCCACTCTGACTCTGTGTTCCATGTTACTTGTTGTTTTTGTGTTTCCCATATCCCCTATATTGTCAGCGTCTTTGAGCCTCGGAAATACGCTATATAAATCTAATAAATTATTATTATTATTATTATTACACTCATAACTGTATAACGCCATGTCTGTATCTGACCAGCAGATGGCGCCGTGTCTGTATCTGACCAGCAGATGGCGCCGTGTCTGTATCTGACCAGGAGATGGCGCTGTTTTATCACACTGCAACGGAAACGACATCAACTTAACTGCAGTCCTTCGAGGGTGCTGCTGAGAAACTGACGCACACACCCTCACAAACGCACACACGCAGACACACACACACACACACACACACACGCACACGCACACACACACGCACACACATACACACACACACACACACAGACACCCAGGTGTTGATCCCTACAGTGTTGGGTGAACAGACAGGTCATGTAAGCCTAACAGAGGTATGCAGGTGAACCATTATATGTCATGATATCATAATAAGGTTGATTAGACGCGACATTCTTTTATCCCTTTGAAACTCATCTGAAACTCTACACCCTAGACGCTGAGAGGAGGGGAGGAGAGGGGGAGAGGGGGGAGGGAGGGGGGTGAGGGGGAGAGCAGAGGGGAGGACAGAGGAGAGGACAGTGACAAATTGCTGCCAGTGTGTGGTTGTGTTCATCTGACACATATCTGTTACCCTCTCACATAATACCCATAATACCCCTGTACTATCAGACCAGGGGAGGCTGGGGGAGGTAGAACACCAGGGGAGGCTGGGGGAGGCTGGGGGAGGTAGAACGCCAGGGGAGGCTGGGGATAGATAAAGGTACAAATTGAATCAGGAGCTGCAGATGTCTGGTGATGGAGAGAGACGGTGTGTGTGAACTGTCAGTCTCAATCCCACACCCTGTCCACACACACACCAACCTGGTCTCACACGGCAGACGTCAGGATTCGACGTCTGTCCATCGCATCCAAATGTCGAATTCCGACGTGAGATTACGTCGAATTCCGACGTGACATTGGGGTAGCTCGTTCTGAGAGCGCAGGGGTGCGCCTGTTATGTGCGCCTGTCGGGCTGCACTTGCATTAATTAGTTACGCCACATTTTGAGATACAACCAACGGAGAACAGATTTGAATAGGCCACATTTTGAGAAACAACCAACGGAGAACAGATTTTAATAACAACAGCAGAAACATTGTCATCTTCACTGTTTCATTCGCTGTCAATAGGCCTATCAAACTAGGCTATTTTACAACCCGACGGCAGTGCGCTTCAACGTTCATTCATTTGGAACTGCGAGAATGAGTACCGTTAGCCCGATTGCACTTGCATTAATTATAGGCTACATTTTGAGACCGGTCAGATCTATTCATACAACCAGGCCACATTTTGAGATACAACCAACGGAGAACAGATTTTAATAACAACAGCAGAAACAATTGTCATCTTCACTGTTTTATTCGCTGTCAATAGGCCTATCAAACTAGGCTATTTTACAACCCGACGTTATGGTCAGTGCGCTTCAACGTTCATTCGGTCGGATCTATTCATACAACAAGGAACACAGCACTTTCCCGTTTTCACCATATTGTCAGGGTATTTGAGCCTCGGAAAAGCGCTATATAAATATAATGTATTTATCAAAGTGGGTGTGGCTTAGACAGTTAGGGGGGGTGGCTTGTATCAAAGTGGGAGTGGCTTGTATCAAAGTGGGTGGAGCTTGTATCAAAGTGGGAGTGGCTTATACACTTAGGGGGAGTGGCTTGTATTAAAGTGGGTGGAGCTTGTATCAAAGTGGGTGTGGCTTAGACAGTTAGGGGGAGTGGCTTGTATCAAAGTGGGTGGAGCTTGTATCAAAGTGGGTGTGGTCTGTATCAAAGTGGGAGTGGCTTAGACACTTAGGGGGAGTGGCTTGTATCAAAGTGGGTGTGGCTTAGACAATTCGTGTGAGTGGCTTGTATCAAAATGGGTGTGGCCTGTATCAAAGTGGGTGTGGCTTAGACACTTAGTGGGAGTGGCCTGTATCAAAGTGGGAGTGGCTTAGACAGTTAGGGGGAGTGGCTTGTATCAAAGTGTGAGTGGCATGTATCAAAGTGGGTGGAGCTTGTATCAAAGTGGGAGTGGCTTAGACAATTAGGGGGAGTGGCCTGTATCAAAGTGGGTGTGGCCTGTATCAAAGTGAGAGTGGCTTAGACAGTTAGGGGGAGTGGCTTGTATCAAAGTGGGAGGTGCTTGTATCAATGTGGGTGTGGCCTGTATCAAAGTGGGAGTGGCTTAGACACTTAGGGGGAGTGGCGAAGTTTCGGATCTCTAGTTGACTCAGGAGGAAAGTTATCAAATTATGGCCACAGGGGGCGCCACACCGAGTCGGGGGTTCCATATGTCTCTCGGTGGGGCCGAGCCGAGTCGGAAAATATCGGAACCGTGTCTGTGGCACCTACGGTTGCGACGCTAAAGTCCTTTAACCTTTAATCTCACACTAGGCCGAAAAGCCTGAATTAGAGTGCTGGGGTACGTTTGGGCCCAGGGAACGGGCTGCGAAAGAGTCACACTCACCAAACTTGACACACTCCTTCCCCTTCATGGGACATTGTACAATTTCAACTTTCACCCTCCTAGGCCATTCCCTAGAGGCCCTGCATGCGACGCGGCGGAAAACTGTAGGGAGTCCAATCGCAAAGTCGGGATTGTGTAAAGTGGGCGGTGCCGTGCGCCTCCATTCTGCAGCCTAGCTCGAGCTGTGCTGCTCAAACACATCTCGTTACATCCCACTAGGAAAGGCCAATGATTTCAGTATATATACAGTGGGTTCGGAAAGTATTCAGACCCCCTTACATTTTTCACATAATTAATGCAAGTGCAATCGGGCTAACGTTACTCATTCTCGCAGTTCCAAATGAATGAACGTTGAAGCGCACTGCCGTCGGGTTGTAAAATAGCCTAGTTTGATAGGCCTATTGACAGCGAATAAATCAGTGAAGATGACAATTGTTTCTGCTGTTGTTATTAAAATCTGTTCTCCGTTGGTTGTATCTCAAAATGTGGCCTATTAAAATCTGTTCTCCGTTGGTTGTATCTCAAAATGTGGCCTATTAAAATCTGTTCTCCGTTGGTTGTATCTCAAAATGTGGCCTATTCAAATCTGTTCTCCGTTGGTTGTATCTCAAAATGTGGCCTATTCAAATCTGTTCTCCGTTGGTTGTATCTCAAAATGTGGCCTATTCAAATCTGTTCTCCGTTGGTTATATCTCAAAATGTGGCCTATTAAAATCTGTTCTCCGTTGGTTATATCTCAAAATGTGGCCTATTCAAATCTGTTCT
>NC_137677.1:28412775-28422775 GCF_963989245.1 Nansenia antarctica | reverse complement strand
TTATAACCTGGATACTAAAGACAGCCTGCAACCTCAATAACCCTGAGGTGTGAAGAGGAACAGTGTGAAAGCCTTACTTGTACATCAACAATGGAAGCAAAACTTCATATTCCAGAGCTCCACACCCTCTCCACATGTGCAATTTCCTCCCCGCTTCAGCCATTAGACCTCTGCAGCTCATCCAGAATGCTGCTGCCCGGCTGGTATTCAACCTCCCCAAATACTCGCATGTCACCCCTCTCCTTCGCACCCTGCACTGGCTCCCGATAGCAGCTTGCATCAGATTCAAGACCCTGGTGCTTGCATACCAGGCAGCTAAAGGGACAGCCCCTGCCTACCTGAAGGAAATGGTAACCCCCCAAACCCCTGCCCGCTCACTCCACTCCTCCACCTCGGCTGGCCGACTGGCCCCACCTCCTCTACACAGCAGTCGGGCTGCCCGATCACGTCTCTTCACAACACTGGCTCCCCGCTGCTGGAATGAGCTCCCCACGGCCGTCAGAACGGCTGAGTCACTACCCATCTTCCGTCGTAGACTGAAGACCCATCTCTTCAGGTTACATCTTAACTGCTCCTCCTGAGACATCTTCTGACCCTCACCACTACGTCTCCTAAAGACACCCGCTTTCCCCTCTACTGTGTCCCTAAGAACTTCTATTGCCCCCCTTGTACTGTTTCTCACTTTCTCCCCCCAAAAATAAAAAAATAAAAAAAATGTTTTAGTAGAAGGCGATAGGGAGAAGGTTTTTCCTTCTATCAGTGGCCCCGGGCCCGAGCTAGATTACTCTTCCTGCAACGAATGGTGGATTGCTGATTCACATGCTTAGTATTCAAATGTATTGATTGTAAGTTGCTTTGGAATAAGGCGTCTGCTAAATGCCAAAAATTTAAAATGTCAAATGTCAAATGTAATCCTTCCCTGGACTCTACACACCTCCACACAGAAGCCATCAAAGTAGAGTTTCCAGCAAGAATTACAAATGAATCTGCAAGGAAGAAATACAAAGAGGAGCTCCTGGTGAGCAGTCCAGAGACATTATTTGTTGACTGTATGAAAAATGGAAACAAATCAAACCTCATTTTCCACACCAACAATCCCCAGGCGTGGCACGCTGCCATAATAGACCACTACTCCTCTGTCATAAAAGAAGGTTTTAGTTGTGGATGGAGACTTAGAATAAATTCAGAGGATGAACAAACAATTATAAACGTATACAAAAAAGGAACAGTGATGATCCAGGGCAATCTGAACCATTTTGAGGAAGACTTTCCCAGAATCAAAGAGAGAGCACAGGAGAAGACAATCCACTCTGGTGACGACACCCCCACCACCCCCACCCTCACCACAGGCCAGCTGGACATCCTACCTCCAGCTGATAACATCACAAAAACACCCCAAATAAAGAGTCATCCTCCCACCAAAGAGTCCTATTCGCTCTCTGAGTTTAGAGACAGATTCACACTGTTGGAGATAAAGTAAGTGGAGATGGAACACACACTCAACATTTACATTTACATTTACATTTTTGGCATTTATTAGAGTCATTAGTAAATGTCCAAGTGAAATCCTTTCTTTCTACCTTCTCTGTGCTCAGTCCATTTCAATCAGGTTTCAGGGCCCAGCATAGTACAATCTCAGCTGCCACTCTGGTTGTAAATGATATTGTTACTGCGTTGGATCAGGGAAAACACTGTGCAGCCCTGTTCATTGACCTGTCTAAGGCCTTTGATACAGTAGATCATTCTCTACTTCTGCATTGTCTAGCTAGTTTAGGCTTGGATAACACTTCTTTAAACTTTTTCCTTAATTACTTTTCTGATAGGCGCCAGGGTTCCGCAGGGTTCAATATTGGGTCCGGTTCTTTTTACAATCTATATTAACAATATTTTAACTGCTCTGGACGACTCATGTAAGGCTCACCTTTACGCGGATGATACGATAATCTATTGTACTGCGGATTCTCTTGAGTCAGCTAATCTGAAATTGCAACAAGCTTTTGATCATCTTCAAAGGGCGTTTAAAGAACTTAAATTGGTTTTAAATGCTAGCAAAACAAAAGTCATGTTTTTTACTAAGTCTAGAAATATTGATGTTAATAGCTTCCAAATGTCCTTATCAAATGGCTCCATACTAGAGCGAGTCAAGGAGTATAAGTACCTTGGTTTATGGATTGATGACAAATTAACTTTTAAACATCATGTTGATATTTTGTCCTCAAAACTACGTCAGAAGATTGGCTTTCTCTACAGAAATCGCAGTAACTTCCCGCCGAGCTGTAGAAAGAGAGTAATTGAATCTGTTTTTATGTCTGTACTGGACTATGGAGACGTGATCTATCGTCACGCGGCTGTCACTACCTTAAAGGCTCTGGATTCGGTATACCACTCTGCACTCAGATTCATCACTCAAGACAAATATAACACTCACCACTGTGTCTTATATGATAAGGTTGGCTGGACATCTCTCGCAGCCCGCCGAGATTATCACTGGTATCAATTTATATTTAAGGGGATTTCAGGCAAACTCCCCCCCTATATTACTTCCCTGTTGGTCTGGAATGTTTCTTCCTATCAAACACGCTCCAGCGAGTGGTTGGTTTGTACGGTCCCTCAAATGTCTACTAAGCTGGGTAGGACAGCCTACGCTTATGATGCTGCTAACACTTGGAACTCTATTCAGAATTCTCTGAAACTGGTCACTCTCCCATCACTCAATGATTTTAAGAACTTGGTTTTTCCCCTCTGTGTCACTTCTTGTAACTGTTTTTAAATTATGTTGTACATTTCTTAGTAATGTCTTTTTTGTTTGTTTTATATTTTGTTTTGATTTTTATTCTGTTTATGACTTGTATTGTTGGTTCTCTTTTGTTCTCTCGTTGCTGCTGTAAATGAGGGCAACCTCAGTAACTTACGAGTTTAAATAAAGGTTTGAATGAATGAAAAATTTTAGCAGACGCCTTATTCCAAAGCGACTTACAATCAATACATTTGAATACTAAGCATGTGAATCAGCAGTCCACCATTCGTTGCAGGAAGAGTACTCTAGCTTCTCCCTATTATCGCCTTCTACTAAAACTTTTTTTTATTTTTTATTTTTTATTACTGGAGAAACTGAGAAACAGTACAAGGGGGGCAATAGAAGTTCTTAGGGACACAGTAGAAGGGAAAGCGGGTGTCTTTAGGAGACGTAGTGGTGAGGGTCAGAAGATGTCTCAGGAGGAGCAGTTAAGATGTAACCTGAAGAGATGGGTCTTCAGTCTACGACGGAAGATGGGTAGTGACTCTGCCGTTCAGCCTTGGGGAGCTCATTCCACCAGCGGGGAGCCAGTGTTGTGAAGAGACATGATCGGGCAGCCCGACTGCTGTGTAGATGAGGTGGGGCCAGTCGGCCAGCCGAGGTGGAGGAGCGGAGTGAGTGGGCAGGGGTTTGGGGGGTTACCATTTCCTTCAGGTAGGCAGGGGCTGTCCCTTTAGCACACTCAACACACTCAACACACTCCAACCTGGGCAGACAACAGTCCAGAACAAGAACAACTCCCCAACCAGACTCAGTGACTCAGAGGGGGAGAGAGGCTTGTCTGCTCTCTGGACTGTGGTGAAAAAACTCCAAGTCAACGAAGAGGCTTCCAAGCAGGAGATAAGGCAACTCAAAGAAGAGGTGCGAAAGCTGAAAGAGGAAGTGAGAATGCTGACCAGCGAACAAACTGTGAAAGAGCCATCGATCCCCTCACAGGACCCAGCAGAACAACAGGATCAAGATGACAACACCAGCCAACCAGGACCACCTCCAAACCAAGAGCCACAAATTCAAGCGCCCCCTTCTCAATCAGACCCCATTACCGAACCTCAAAATCCCCAAATTATACTCCTAATAGACTCAAACGGGAGATATGTGGAAGAGCAAAAACTCTTCCCAAAACACAGAGTTCTAAAACTAAAGTGTCAGAATACCAGTCATGCAATGGAGCTGCTGACAGAGGAGCACCTGGGGTCCCCCAGCCACATCATCATTCACACTGGCACAAACGACCCGAGGAAGCAGGGAGAAGAGGTGGCCAAGTCCATCAAGGGAGTGATAACCAAGGCCTCCTCCACATTCCCTCACGCGAAGGTAGTCATCTCTACCCTGCTACCGCTGAAATATCCAGAGAGTGTGCAATGAAGCAAAATGTATACTTGGGGCCCACCCCACCCTGGACGAGTACAGTCTATATGACCAAGTGCACATCTTCAAGGCAACAGTCCCCATTTTTGCAAAGACCCTGAAGGACGTCGCACTAGACGCAGACCGAACACATCCTACAGGAGCAACAGAGACCATCAGACCACCACCTCACACAGACCATCATCTAGACGACCTGCTGCATCCAGAGAACACCCTGCTGCATCTAGAGGACACCCTGCTGCATCCAGAGGACAGACTGCTGCATCCAGAGAACACCCTGGTGCATCTAGTGGACACCCTGCTACATCTAGAGGACACCCTGCTACATCTAGAGGTCACCCTGCTGCATCTAGAGGACACCCTGCTGCATCTAGAGGACACCCTGCTGCATCTAGAGGACACCCTGCTACATCTAGAGGACACCCTGCTACATCTAGAGGACACCCTGCTGCATCTAGAGGACACCCTGCTGCATCTAGAGGACACCCTGCTGCATCTAGAGGACACCCTGCTACATCTAGAGGACACCCTGCTACATCTAGAGGACAGCCTGCTACACCCAGAGAACACCCTGGTGCATCTAGTGGACACCCTGCTACATCTAGAGGACACCCTGCTACATCTAGAGGTCACCCTGCTGCATCTAGAGGACACCCTGCTGCATCTAGAGGACACCCTGCTGCATCTAGAGGACACCCTGCTACATCTAGAGGACACCCTGCTACATCTAGAGGACAGCCTGCTACACCCAGAGGTCTCCCGGCTGCACCAAATAGACACCCTGCTGCACCCCAGGCCAGGCCCACCCCGCCCCTGCCATCCCCATACCACACATATGCGCAGGCTGTGAACAGAGGAAGCCCAAAACCTACACCTAGCAGAGCCCCACCCTACGACCTGAGCATACACCAGATGCTCAGTGAGCTCTACGCAGTCATGGTCCGGGACTAAAACCATTAGAACAAAAACAACATGGAATACAAATCTTTAACAATATCATCCTGGAACATTCAAGGTCTGAGGTCGACTGCCTTTGGCATTAAGAGCAGAAACCCAGACTTCACGAAAGAAATTTCAAACACAGACATAATTATCCTACAGGAGACATGGTATAGAGGAGATGGTCCCACTGGCTGTCCCGCCAACTATAGAGAGCTGGTAGTACCATCCACCAAGCTACCTGGGATCAGACAGGGACGAGACTCGGGAGGTATCCTAATATGGCACAAATTAGAACTCTCTCACTCCATCACGCCAATCAAAACAGGAGCTTTCTACATATGGCTAGAAATAAATAAGGAACTTACCTCAACCGAGAAAAATATCCTCCTGTGTGCTACATACATCCCCCCAATTGAATCCCCATATTTTAAAGATGACATGTTCTCCATCCTAGAGGAGGAAATTAACCATTTCCAGTCATGTGGTCACATTGTAGTCTGTGGAGACCTCAACGCCAGGACAGGATGAGAACCTGACACTCTCAGCACACAGGGTGACAAACACCTACCAGGAGGTGGTAACATCCCCTCCCCAATATGCCCCCCCAGACACAGCTACGACAAGGCAACAAACAAACATGGGTCACAACTCCTACAGCTCTGTCGTTCACTGGGACTGTACATAGTCAACGGTAGGCTTCGAGGAGACTCCTATGGTAGGTACACCTACAGCTCATCTCTGGGTAACAGTACAGTAGATTACTTCATCACTGACCTTAGCCTGGTGTCTCTCAGAGCGTTCACAATCAGCCCATTAACACCCCTGTCAGACCACAGCAAAACCACAGTCTACCTGAACAGTTCAACACCCCAAAGTACTAAAACCTACCAAACTACACACTATTAAAAAATACTACAAATGGAAGGAAGGTAGTGTTGAAACATATCAAAATGCTATTAGACAACAACAAGTTCAATCACTATTAGACCAGTTCCTGAAAAATACCTTTCAATACAACAGTGAAGGTGTAAACAAGGCAGTAGAAAACCTTAATAATATATTTGACCTTTCAGCCTCCTTATCTGACCTAAAGGCCTCAAATAGAAAACCCCCCAGAAATAACAACAATGACAAATGGTTCGACAACGAGTGTCAAAACCTCAGAAAGGAACTAAGGAACCTATCAAACCAGAAACATAGAGACCCAGACAACCAGAGCACACGTCTTCACTATGGTGAAACATTAAAACTGTATAAAAATACATTAAAGAAAAAAAGGGACCATCATGTTAGAAACCAGCTACACTCTATAGAGGAATCCATAAAAACAAACAAATTCTGGGGAAAATGGAACACTCTAAATAAACAAAAACATGAGGATCTACCCATCCAAAATGGAGATATATGGGTAAATCACTTCTCCAATCTCTTTGGTCCAATAGAGAAAAATAAACAGCAAAGACACATACAAGATAAACTACAAAGTTTAGAGTCAGCCATAAAAGACTACCAGAACCCGCTAGACTCTCCAATTACACTAAAGGAAGTACAGGACAAAATAAATTAACTCGAAACAAAGAAGGCCTGTGGTGTCGATGGCATCCTAAATGAAATGCTAAAATTCACAGACGTCAAATTCCAATTGGCTATATTAAAACTCTTCAACATTGTCCTTAGCTCTGGGATCTTCCCCAATATTTGGAACCAAGGATTGATAACGCCGCTCCACAAAAGTGGAGATAAATCTGATCCAAATAACTACCGTGGGATCTGTGTCAACAGCAACCTTGGGAAAATCCTCTGTATGATCATCAACCACAGACTCCTACATTACCTCACTGTAAACAATGTCCTAAGCAAATCCCAAATTGGTTTTTTACCAAAGTATCGTACAACAGACCATATATTCACCCTCAGCACCCTAATTGACAACCAAATAAACAAAAACAAAAGCAAACTATTCGCCTGCTTCGTAGATTTCAAAAAAGCCTTTGATTCAATTTGGCACAAAGGTCTGCTATTCACACTGTTGGAAAATGGTGTTGGAGGAAAAACCTACGACATCATAAAGTCAATGTACACTAACAACAAGTGTGCTGTTAAGATTGGCAAAAACCACACAGACTTCTTTTCCCAAAGCCGGGGGGTTAGACAGGGATGCAGCTTGAGTCCAACCCTCTTCAACATCTATATCAACAGTTTGGCAAAAACATTAGAGCAGTCTGCAGCACCTGGCATCCCCCTAGTAGACACAGAAGTCAAATGTCTACTGTTTGCTGATGACCTGGTGCTGCTGTCCCCAACCAAAGAAGGGCTACAACAGCACCTCGACCTTCTATACCAATTCTCCCAGACCTGGGCCTTGACAGTGAATCTCACTAAGACGAAAATTATGATATTCCAAAAAAGATCCAGCCTCCAGCACCACAAATTCAAATTCTTCCTAGATACAATTGCCCTAGAACATACAAATAATTATACCTACCTCGGCCTATACATCAGCACCACAGGTAGCTTCAACAAAGCTGTGAACGACCTGAGAGATAAGGCAAGGAGGGCTTTTTACGCCATCAAAAGGAACATCAAGTTAGACATCCCTATTCAAATCTGGCTCAAATTATTGGACTCCGTTATAGAACCCATTTCCCTCTATGGTTGCGAGGTCTGGGGTCCACCTGCCAACCAAGATTTTGCAAAATGGGACAAACACCAAATTGAGACTCTGCATGCAGAGTTCTGCAAATCCATTCTTCGTATCCAACGCAAAACACCAAATAACGCATGCAGAGCAGAATTAGGACGATACCCACTAATTATAAAAATTCAAAAGAGAGCGTTTAAATTTTACAACCACCTAAAAGAAAGTCACCCTGACACGCTCCACAACAAAGCCCTTACCCACAGAGAGACTCTAGGGAGATGCCCCCTCAGCCAGCTAGTTCTGGGACTCTCACAGTCACAAGCAGAGCCACCTATTAGACTAAACCAAATTATAAGAAAACAAAAAGAAAACTACCTGACACATTGGCAAGAATCAACCAAAAACCAGAGCAAATTGGAATGCTATTTGGCCCTAAACAGAAAATACACAGTGGCAGAATACCTGAGTACTGTGACAGACCCAAAGCTAAGGAAATCTTTGACTATGTACAGACTCAGTGAACACAACCTGGCCATCGAGAAAGGCCGCCACAGGCAGACCTGGCTCCCCAGACCAGACAGACTGTGCACCCACTGCACACAAAACCAGGTGGAAACAGAGCTGCACTTCTTAACTACCTGCCAGCTGTACAAGGACATCAGGGACACATACTTCCCACTGATCACCAACATCCAGGGAGACTTTGAGGACTTGACCAATGTCGAAAGGCTACTATATCTGCTGGGTGAGGTACAGCAATGTGCAAACACAGCAGCAAGATTTGTTAGCTGCTGTGATAGAAAAAGGCAATCAAATGGGCTAAAACCACCATAAGAATTGAAATAAGTTTTATTTCATTTATTTATTCTAGTATGTAATCTATTTGTAATCTATTTATTTGTAATCTAGTATGTAATCTATTTATTTATTCTAGTATGTACATTACATTCTTTTTGTTTTTGTTTTTTATCTTCACACTTCACATGCTTTGGCAATGTAAATGTATGTTTCCCATGCCAATAAAGCCCTTTGAAATTGAAATTGAATTGAGAGAGAGAGACAGAGAGAGAGAGACAAAGAGAAGAGAGAAGAGAGAGAGAGAGACAGAGAGAGAGACAGAGAGAGAGAGACAGAGAGAGAGAGAAGAGAGAAGAGAGACAGAGAGAGAGAAGAGAGACAGAGAGAGAGAGAGACAGAGAGAAGAAAGAAGAGAGAGAGAGAGAAGAGAGAAGAGAGAGAGAGACAGAGAGAGAGAAGAGAGAAGAGAGACAGAGAGAGAGAAGAGAGAAGAGAGAAGAGAGAGAGAGAGAAGAGAGAAGAGAGAGAGAGACTGAGAGAGAGAAGAGAGAAGAGAGACAGAGAGAGAGAGAGACAGAGAGAAGAGAGAAGAGAGAGAGAGAGAAGAGAGAAGAGAGAGAGACAGAGAGAGAGAGACAGAGAGAGAGAGACAGAGAGAGAGAGAGACAGAGAGAGAGAGAAGAGAGAGAGAGACAGAGGTCCTCCCAGGGTGAGTGTGTGTCATACAGCTGGTCGACAGAACACACTGAGTTATGTATCACAACCAATCACGTTTTGCTCTGTGAGAAGGAGTGTGTAGCTGTGTGTGTGTGTGTGTGTGTGTGTGTGTGTGTGTGTGTGTGTGTGTGTGTGTGTGTGTGGGTGGGTGCTGGCACAGTGAGAGTGTGTATTTCCAGAGTGTCCCTTGAAATATGTCTAGTTTCCTGTTGGCCTACTTCTGTCGTCTGACTACACTCCTCCACTCCTCTCCTCTCCTCCCCTCCTCCTCCCCTCCTCTCCTCCTCTCCTCCCCTCCTCTTCTCTCCTCCTCTCCTCTCCTCCCCTCCTCCTCCCCTCCTCTCCTCCTCTCCTCCCCTCCTCTTCTCTCCTCCTCTCCTCTCCTCCTTTCCCTCTCCTCTCCTCTCCTCCTGTCCTCCCATCTCCTCCTCTCCTCCCCTCTCCTCCTCTCCTCTCCTCCCCTCTCCTCCTCTCCTCTCCTCCTCCTCTCCCTCTCCTCCTCTCCTCTCCTCTCCTCTCCTCTTCTCTCCTGTCCTCTCCCCCCCTCTCCTCCTCTCCTCTCCTCCTCCTCTACCTCTCCTCCTCTCCTCTCCTCTCCTCTCCTCCTCTCCTGTCCTCCCCTCTCCTCCTCTCCTCCCCTCTCCTCCTCTCCTCCCCTCTCCTCCTCTCCTCTCCTCCTCCTCTCCCTCTCCTCCTCTCCTCTCCTCTCCTCCTCTCCTGTCCTCTCCCCCCCTCTC
>NC_137677.1:28401797-28410075 GCF_963989245.1 Nansenia antarctica | reverse complement strand
CATGTGTGTGTGTGTGTGTGTGTGTGTGTGTGTGTGTGTGTGTGTGTGTGTGTGTGTGTGTTTGTGATCCAACCTTGAACACAAGTACCAGAGTCGTTCCTCGATCCTCACACACACACACACACACAGACCACACACACGCAGACACACACAGACACACAGACACACAGACACACACACACACACACAGACACACACACACACACACACACACGCAGACACACACAGACACACAGACACACAGACACACACACACACAGACACACACACACACACACACACACACACAGACACACACACTCACACTCTCACACACACACACACATCTTTGCTGCCCAGACACCTCAGAGCTGGTGGACCAATCACAGCGCAGCAGTGTGTTGACACAGAGACAGCTGACTGTCACCCTGCTAGACGCCACCATCACTCAACAACCTGTCTGTGTTTTTGTGTACGTGTATGTGCGTGTGTGTGTGTGTGTGTGTGTGTGTCTGTGTGTGTGTGTGTCTGTGTGTGTGTGTGTGTATGTGTGTGAGCATGTCCGTGTGTGTGTGTGTGTGTGTGTGTGTGTGTGTGTGTGTGTGTGTGTGTGTGTATGTGTGTGTGTGTGTGTGTGTGTGCGTGTGCGTGTGCGTGTGCGTGTGCGTGTGTGTGTGCGTGTGTGCGTGTGTGTGAGTGTCTGCTCAATATATAACTCATGTTATAAAACTACAAGTGGTGACTCACATGTAAGATCCTCTCATATCTGACCTCAGACCAGCTGGTCACACCTGATTGGCTGATGTGTCTCATGCAGGCTGTGGTGCCCCTATCACTGTGTTGATGGAACAACCAGACACTAAAGGTCTGTGTGTGTGTGTGTGTGTGTGTGTGTGTGTGTGTGTGTGTGTGTGTGTGTGTGGTGTGGTGTGGTGTGGTGTGTGTGTGTGTGTGTGTGTGTGTGTGTGTGTGGTTTGTGTATATGTGTGTGTGTGTGTGTGTGTGTGTGTGTGTGTGTGTGTGGTGTGGTGTGTGTGGTGTGGTGTGTGTGTTTGTGTGTGTGGTGTGTTGCTCAAATGCTGTCTTTGGTTTGCGCCACAACATGTCTTCTGTTATTGTGCCCAAATAATTTGGATTAATCTGTCCAAAGCACCTGGTGGTGTGTCTAGGTGTAAAGGTCTAGGTGTAGAGGTGTAGGTGTAGAGGTGTCTAGGTGTAAAGGTCTAGGTGTACAGTAGAGGTCTGGGTGTAGAGGTGTAGGTGTGTGTCTAGGTGTAGAGGTCTAGGTGTGTGTCTAGGTGTTCTCTGGCAGACTTCAGTCGTGCCCTGATGCCCTTCTGGGTTTCCTCCTTGCTCAACTCCCATGAAAGTCAACCTTGCGCCGTCTCTTTTCTGAAGGTAGATGCTTGTACTTTGATATCATTCTTTCACATCTTTCTCTGTGTACCACAAGAAGAGATTTGGTGAGGCTGCATTCTCATTTTATGCTCCCAGATTGCGTCTCACTGCCAGTTTACATTAGGATGCAACCTCAGCACAAGTCAAGACTAAAAACCCATCTTTTTAATATTGCCTTTAAATGAGTAAATAATTCAATTATGATTACCGGTAGATAATGACGATTGCAGGAAAAGCGCTATACAAATAAAAATTATTATTATTATTATTATTATTATTATCAACTGTGGCAAGAGCTACCTGTCGGTCCTGTGATGACATTGTAGTATTGTTGGAGACTTCTTTAAGCATCTTTAAGCATCTTGCGGCCTCCTCTTGGGCTGAGCTTGCTAGGACGGCCTGACCTGGCCATGTTGTTTTAAATGTTCTCCACTTGTGAATTATCCGGACGGTGGAATGGCTGATTTCTAATTGTTTGGAGATGTTTTTAAATCCGTTCCCAGACTCCTCCTCCTCCACTCCACCTTCTGTCTGCAGGCCTCAGAGAGCTTGCTCTGATCACCATGGTGACGCCGCTCACAACCAAGAGCAAACCAAACTAATGTCTGAGGTTTGAATAAGACAGGCTCCTCCCAGATCACTTCATTGCACTTGATTCTAATTGGAGGCATTTTAAATAGAAATAAATGTCCGGAAGTTTGAACTTTTTCCTCACAAGAAAAATTGCATTTCTATTAATTACTTTTTACAAATCAGTTTTAGAATTATTTTCTTTGCAGTTTTCTGTGTTTAGTAATATTACCTCCATCTCTCAATACTGTTACAATAAAGATCAGATCAGAGATCAGATGTCTATATGTTTTCATGGGGTGTACCATCTTTGCATGTACGCACGACGACGTACACACACACACACACACACACACACACACACACACACAAACACACACACACACACACACACACTCACACACACACACACACACACACACACACACACACACACCTTGTGACACCTTGTGAGAATACATCAATGGTGAGAAGGTCTTCATCAGCCTTTATCAGGTTTAATGAGGGAGAGGAGAGATTTAAACACCTCACCCCCCTCTCACCCCCCCCTCCTCCCCCCTCACCCCCCCTCTCACCCCCCCCTCCTCCCCCTCACCCCCCTCTCACCCCCCCCCTCCTCCCCCTCCCCCCCCCTCTCACCCCCCCCCCTCCTGCCCCTCACCCCCCCTCTCACCCCCCCCCCTCCTCCCCCTCACCCCCCTCTCACCCCCCCCCCTCCTCCCCCTCACCCCCCTCTCACCCCCCCCCTCCTCCCCCTCACACCCCTCTCACCCCCCCCCTCCTCCCCCTCACCCCCCCTCTCACCCCCCCCCCTCCTCCCCTCACCCCCCTCTCACCCCCCCCCTCCTCCCCCTCACCCCCCCCCCTCTCACCCCTCCCCCCTCCTCTTCCTCACTCACAGGCCATATGCTCTCTGCTCTCCACCTACACACACACACACATGCATGAACCCTCATCCACACAAAACACACACACACACACACCCTAACCCCCACACCCCTAGTCTGTTGCTAGGGACCTAGGCCTGTTGCTAGGGACCTAGGCCTGTTGCTAGGGTCCTAGTCTGTTGCTAGGGTCCTTAGGCCTGTTGCTAGGGTCCTAGTCCTGTTGCTAGAGTCCTAGTCTGTTGCTAGGGTCCTAGGCCTGTTGCTAGGGTCCAAGGCCTGTTGCTAGGGTCCTAGGCCTGTTGCTAGGGTCCTAGTCTGTTGCTAGGGTCCTAGTCCTGTTGCTAGAGTCCTAGTCTGTTACTAGAGTCCTAGTCTGTTGCTAGGGTCCTAGGCCTGTTGCTAGGGTCCTAGTCTGTTGCTAGGGTCCTAGTCCTGTTGCTAGGGTCCTAGGCCTGTTGCTAGAGTCCTAGTCTGTTGCTACGGTCCTAGTCTGTTGCTAGGGTCCTAGGCCTGTTGCTAGGGTCCAAGGCCTGTTGCTAGGGTCCAAGGCCTGTTGCTAGGGTCCTAGGCCTGTTGCTAGGGTCCTAGGCCTGTTGCTAGGGTCCTAGGCTGTTCTGACCAACAGCAACATTCTGACACCATCTGGACCTGAGGAGACTTGTGACCTCCCCATGGTGAAGCAGACCTCCCTCTCTCTCTCTCTCTCTCTCTCTCTCTCTCTCTCTCCCTCTCTCTCTCTCTCTCTCTCCCTCTCTCTCTCTCTCTCTCTCCCTCTCTCTCTCTCTCTCCCTCTCTCTCTCTCTCTCCCTCTCCCTCTCTCTCTCTCTCTCTCTCTGTCTCTCTCTCTCTTTCTCTCTCTCTCTCTCTCCCTCCCTCTCTCTCTCTCTCTCCCTCTCCCTCTCTCTCTCTGTCTCTGTCTCTCTCTCTCTCTCTTTCTCTCTCTCTCTCTCTCTCCCTCTCTCCCTCTTCTCTCTCTCTCTCTCCCTCTGCCTCTCTCTCTCTCTCTCTCTGTCTCTCTCTCTCTCTCCCTCTCTCCCTCTCCCTCTCTCTCTCTCCCTCTCTCTCTCTCTAGCTGGGGGAGGGGAGGCTGGGGGAGGTAGTTCAGTTACAATGAGCCCATCCTCTGATGTCTACCTCCTCCAGCCTTCCCTGGTCTGTGCTGCTGTGGAGGGGGGTTGTGGAGGGGGGTTGTGGAGAGGGGGTTGTGGAGGGGGGGTTTTGGAGGGGGGTTGTGGAGGGGGGGTGGGGGTGGGTCAACCTCTGAACAGGACCATTGTTGAGAACAGAGAGGTCGTACCAGGGACCATGGACATGAGTTACATCTGCATACATACATACAATGATCTAACACAGTCACCACCATGGACGTGTGTGTGTGTGTGTGTGTGTGTGTGTGTGTGTGTGTGTGTGTAGCTTTATCCCCTATAGACTACCACTGTTACGGACTGAATCAAGCGGTCAAATGTGGCAGTACCCCAGAACAGACAGACACAGAGACTTGGGTAATAATAATAATATTTATTAAAAGGGGCTAGGCAGAGAATGGTCGTAGGGCAAGCGGGGGTCAGGCAGGGGGGAGTAGTCGGCAGGTAGGCAGGGGTACTTAAGAGGGAGGGGATAGTCGGCAGGCAGGGGCTTTAGGCAGGAGGGGGTAGTCGTTAGGCAGGCAGGGGCTTCGGCAGGAGGAGTAGTCGTTAGGCAGGCAGGGGCTTCGGCAGGAGGAGTAGTCGTTAGGCAGGCAGGGGCTTTAGGCAGGAGGGGGTAGTCGGCAGGGCAGGCAGGGGCTTAGGCAGGAGGAGTAGTCGTTAGGCAGGCAGGGGCTTCGGCAGGAGGAGTAGTCGATAGGCAGGCAGGGGCTTAGGCAGGAGGAGTAGTCGACAGGCAGGCAGGAGGGTAGGCAGGAGGAGTAGTCGACAGGCAGGGCAGGCAGGCAGGCAGGAGTGGACTGGTGGAGGAGAGAAAACAAACAAACAAAATAAATAAAACGACTGGGAAAAATAAACAAGTAATATCGGATCTAGAACACACAGGAGACAAACGAGGGAGCGAGACGACGAACCACTGGGGATCAGATTGATCAAGCATCAGACGGCAGGTTGTGGGGCCTTTTATGCAGGTCTCTCCTCCTTAGATTGTAAACACCTGCTGGAGCCGGCGCAGCTGTCTCAGATTGGGCCTGATTGGTCTCAACGAGCGGTGCCGAGGTGGAAACGAGTGGAGCCGAAGCGGGATCCACAACAGTACCCCCCCCCTGACGGGAGGCACCGGACGACCGCCCTGGAGCTTCCGGGTGGGTCCGGTAGAACTCGTCCAGCAGAGCAGGATCAGCGAGATAGGACGGGGGCACCCAACTCCGGTCTTCGGGGCCGTAGCCCAACCAGTCCACCAGATACTGGAACCCCCGTACCCTACGGCGGACGGCAAGTAGACGGTCCACCGACCACACAGGGTCGCCATCCTCCAGGACCTGGGGGGGCGGGGGAGCTGGAGCAGGGGGTGACAGGGGGCTGGTGGAGAAGGGTTTGAGGAGGGACACGTGGAACACAGGGTGGACCTTGAGAGCGGCCGGGAGGTTCAAACGCACCGCAGAATCATTAATGACGGTATAGGGACCGACGTATCGTGGGTTAACACTACAACAGCCGTGCCTATTTTACCTACTAGTAGAGCCGCCTTGGGGGTCAAATAGACCCCCTTTTTAGAATGTAAATCTGCTATTTACACACAGAGATCACTAGAGGGCGCTTCTTTTCTTAGCCTGCCTCCTACACAGAAAAACTGCACAGAAAAACAGAGAAACTGCACAGAAAAACTGCAAAACAGCTTTATACCATCTTATCCTAAAGTGATTTTGAAAATGTAAGGATACTGGGTGGTAGAACGCACATATCTAGGAAAAGTCATGAAATGAGGGTCCTGAAATTTGATCGAGTGCAAATATATATTTTTTTTTTTTTTACCTACAGGGGTCAATGTGACCCCTCACGGCTCTTCTAGTGTTAAGCTTACGTGAGGAGGTCTGGGAGGTCTGGAGGGGCAGGTCCCGGGCCAATAGCCAGACCTTCTGGCCAGGTCGATAGGCCGGGGCCGCCACCCTCCGCCGGTTGGCGCATCGACGGGACCGCTCAGTGGCTCGCAGCAGAGCGGCCCGGGCTGTTCTCCAGATGCGCCGACACCGGCGGAGGTGGACCCTGGTGGATGGGACCGCCACCTCCAGCTCCTGTTGGGGAAATAGAGGCGGTTGATAACCGAGGGAACACTCAAACGGGGACATACCCGTGGCGGAACTCTCCATGGTGTTCAGGGAATACTCCACCCAAGGCAGGTACTTGGCCCAGGAGGCGGGGTTGCTAGTGGTGATGCACCGCAGAGCCGTCTCCATGGCCTGGTTGGCTCGCTCAGCCTGCCCGTTGGATTGGGGGTGGTACCCGGAGGTGAGGCTAACCGTGGCCCCAATCCCCTTGCAGAAGGCCTGCCACACCTTGGATATGAATTGGGGCCCCCGGTCGGACACAATGTTGTGGGGGATCCCATGGAGCCCAACCACATGGAGCGTGAGGAGCTCGGCCGTTTCGGCCGCGGAGGGGAGCTTGGGGAGAGCAACGAAGTGGACCGCCTTGGAGAAACGGTCGACAATGGTCAGGATGGTGTCCTTACCCCTGGACATGGGGAGGCCCGTAACAAAGTCCAGGGCTATGTGAGACCACGGCCGACCGGGGATGGGAAGGGGGCACAGGAGCCCTGCAGGCGGGCAATGGGAGGCCTTGCTCCGGGAGCAGACGGTGCAAGCACCCACGAACTCCCTGACGTCACCCAGGAGAGTGGGCCACCAGAACCGCCGGCTGATGAACTCCGCCGTCCGGTGGACGCCGGGGTGACAGGCGAAATGGCTAGAGTGACCCCACTCTAGCACTTGTGACCGGACAGCGGGGGGCACGAACAGCCGGTGCCGAGGTTCATTGCCAGGGTCGGGTTGGGCACGCTGGGCCTGCCTTACCACCGATTTGATGGCCCAGGTGACGACACCCACCACCCGGGCTGGGGGAAGGATGGTGTCCAGGGTCCCCGGAACCTCAGGGGGCTCCCCTGGGAACAGCCGGGAGAGGGCGTCAGCCCTGACGTTCTTGGACCCCGGGCGGTAGGTGAGGGTGTAGTCGAACCGGCTGAAGAAGAGGGCCCAGCGTGCCTGTCTGGAGTTCAGCCTCTTCGCCGTCTTCATGTAGGTCAGGTTTTTATGGTCAGACCACACGAGGAACGGCAGCTTCGCTCCTTCCAGCCAGTGTCTCCACTCTCCGAGGGCGGCGTGGATCGCCAGAAGCTCCTTATTTCCCACGTCGTAATTCTTCTCGGCTGGGTCGTAACGCCGGGAGAAGTAGGCGCAGGGGTGGATCTTCTGGTCCTCCTCCGACCGCTGGGAGAGGACGGCCCCGACCCCCGTGTCGGACGCATCCACCTCCACAATAAATTGTTTAGCTGGATCGGGGTGAGCCAACACAGGCGCAGTGGTGAAGAGGCCCTTTAGGGCAGAGAAGGCAGCCTCTGCCTCCGGGCTCCAGGAGAACAGGTGAGCAGTGGAGGCGAGTGCGGTGAGGGGGGCCACCAGCTGGCTAAACCCCTTGATGAACCGCCGGGTAAACCCGGCGAACCCGAGGAAGCGTTGGAGTTGGGTTCGGTCGGTGGGCCGCGGCCACTCTACCACTGCCTTGATTTTTGCCGGGTCCGCCCGCATCCGCCCCTCTTCCACGACGAACCCCAGGTAGGTAACGGAGGTGGAGTGGAAGGCGCACTTCTCTGCCTTGCGGTAGAGGCGGTTCTCAAGGAGGCGCTGCAGGACTAGCCGAACATACTGGTGGTGTTCTTCCATGGTCCGTGAAAAGACCAGGATGTCGTCCAGGTATACCACAACGAAGATGTTGATCATATCCCTCAGCACATCCTTAACCAACTCCTGGAAAACCCTGGGTGCGTTGGATGGGCCGAAGGGCATCACGAGGTATTCAAAGTGACCCAGGTGGGTGTTGAAACCGGTCTTCCACTCGTCCCCCTTCTTGACCCTAACTAAGTGATAGGCGTTCCGAAGGTCAAGCTTGGTGAACACCCGGGTGTGAGTGAGTGGCTCGAAAGTGGAACTCATAAGGGGGAGTGGGTACTTATTTTTAATGGTGATATCATTACATTTACGAAAATCAATACAGGGCCTGAGGCTACCATCCTTCTTCGCCACAAAGAAGAAGCCCGCCGCTAGGGGGGAAGACGATGGTCTAATTACACCTGAGGCTAGGGACTCGGCAATATAATTACGCATCACCTCCTTCTCCGGGATCGAGAGGTTGTAGAGACGACCCGTGGGAAGGGCTGCCCCGGGAAGGAGGTCGATGGGACAATCATATGGCCGGTGAGGGGGAAGTGAAAGGGCTCGGTCCTTACTAAACACCAGGGCAACG
>NC_137677.1:28341797-28391797 GCF_963989245.1 Nansenia antarctica | reverse complement strand
CTCATTCTGAGACAGCACTATCAGCTATCAGATATCTACATCACACCATCACTTCCTGTCTGCCCGTAGTAAAGTGTCAAGGCTGCTTTTTGGGGGTTGTAGTTTAATATAAAACATCAACAGTTGATTTTCTTTCTTAATTATTTTTATTGATTTTACACAATTGATTTTACGCAACACACAAGAACACAGACAACACACAGGAACACAGACACACACATGAACACAGACACACACATGAACACAGACACACACATGAACACAGACACACACATGAACACAGACACACACATGAACACAGACACACACATGAACACAGACACACACATGAACATAGACACACACATGAACATAGACACACACATGAACACAGACACACACATGAACATAGACACACACATGAACACAGACACACACATGAACATAGACACACACATGAACACAGACACACACATGAACACAGACACACACATGAACACAGACACACACATGAACATAGACACACACATGAACATAGACACACACATGAATATAGACACATATATGAACATAGACAACATATATAAAATTAAGCCCAATAAGCCCAGAGCATATACGTATATAATAGGCTATAGTAACGTTGATTTTCGATGAACTGAGTAACATAGTAACATAGGCTATAGTAATGAATGAATGAATGAATGGTCTTTATTGTCATTGCTACAGTACAGGTACCAAACAACGAAATTTAGGAGGGGTGGCTCCCCTGGTGTTAGGAAAAAAAAAAAAAAAAAAAATCACAAGAAGGGAAGGAGCTGGTTTACATAAATAAAGGCTATGTACACTATCCACTGTACTATACTGTACAGATAGACGACTAGGGTTGTCATATTGCACAATAGTGTTATTGCACATTTATTTAAAGTGTCGCAGTTTGCAGGCTTGAAATGTACATATTTGTGCCTCAGCACTACACCTGATTTTTTCAGTCCAGCAGCTGCCATCAATCCGTCCAGACTGTCCAGGGCCCAGAACCTAGGTCTTTGCTGTGTTCAGGGCCTGGACGGCCCTGTGGTAGAAGCTGTTCTTCAGTCTGTTTGTCCTTGCGGCCAAGGTCCTGAACCGCCTTTTCGAGGGCAGCCGGGTAAAGTGTTCGTACCCAGGGTGGGTTGGGTCCCTGGAGATCTTGGAGGCCTTCCTGAGACAGCGTGTGTCGTACAGCTCTTTCAGAGAGGGGAGGGGGGCGCCGGTGATCTTCTGTGCTGTTCTCACGACTCTCTGTAGCGCATTTCTCTCCGCGGTAGTGCAGCTGGAGAACCAGTTGCAGATGCCGTAGGTGAGGATGCTCTCCACTGCGCCGCGGTAGAAGGTCACCAGTATCTCCTGCTTGCTGTGTTCCTTCCTGAGGACTCTCAGGATGTATAGCCGCTGTTGTGCCTTCTTGATGGTGTCTTTTGTGTTGTCCTTCCAGGTCAGGTCATCCCGCATGTGCATCCCCAGGAATCGGAGGGTTGAGACTCTCTCCACGCTCTCTCCGTCGATGAGCAGCGGCTGGATCTCGGACTTTTTCCTCCTGAAGTCTACGATGATTTCCTGGGTCTTTGACTTGTTCAGCAGCAGGTTGTTAACCTTGCACAGCTTGCTCAGTTGCTCTACCTCATCCCTGTACGCCGCCTCGTCCCCCCCCGAGATGCATCCCACCACGGTGGTGTCGTCTGCAAACTTTACGATGGAGTTGCTGGGGTGGACGGGGGTGAACTATAGTAACGGGTGATGAACTGATATTGATCAAGCAAACAGCTCCCTGTAATAACCTCTCTCTGAACAGACTCTCCACCGCACGCTGGCTTTGACATGTGGGCAGAGGTGTCAAAAGTATTCACATTCATTACTCAAGTAGAAGTATAGATACTATGGTTTAAAAAGACTTCTGTAGAAGTTGAAGTATCAACTCAAGCTTTTTACTCAAGTAAAAGTATAAAAATACTGGTTTCAAAACTACTTAAAGTATAAAAGTAAAAGTAATGTAAGGGGAAAAAAATGCCATTAAGGACAAAAGCTTAGGCCACGCCACAGGGGCCTATAGTGCACTACCCCACCTCCCCCCCAAAAAACATTTTTCTAAAGGCCATAATGACTATTATGTTATTATTAAAATGTTAATGTTGAAAAATTTGGGATGCACTTGTTTCAGACGCATTTATGCCCATTGAAAATGAACACATTTTAGTACAATGCAAATACATTAAAGAACCATATATGTGTACTACTGAGCATTAACATGTGAACACGGAAGATATGATGACTAGTTGCCTAAGTATTGTAATGGTGCAAAAAGTCAAACGTCAAAAGTCAAACGTCAAAAGTAAAAAGTCAATAGCCTTTATTGGAACTGTGAGGCAAAACCATACAAACCATAACAAAGTAGTGATTCAATATTTCCTGAAAAAACACACACACATACACACAATCTACATCAGCATCAGAGTTTCCAATAAGCTTTGTTCAGCCGCAAAAACAGCACGTTCTCAAAGTTCTTTGAGCCAATGCATGCTCTTTTTGGCCTGAAGATCAGCCCTGCGACACTAAACAGTCTTTCACAGGCTGCTAAGGCAGGGAGTCCCGTATTAAGTTTGAGTGATAGCTGGCACACAGCTGGGAAGGTCTTCAGTACCTCTACTGTGTCTCCTGGGCACCCCAGGTACGCATCCAACTGCTGGGACGTTTCAAGAGGGCCGGTCTTCTTCAAGGAGGAAAATAAGTCCTCTTCCTCAGACGATTGGGAGCCCTCACTGAAGTGTTTCTCGGCCTGACAGTCCAAGTGGCTTCTGATATAGTGAAGGCCTGTGGAATAAAAAACAAAAATCATGACAATTTAGACTATATGGCAGTATTGTTACTGTGTATTGGATAGTGTTGTGTGTGTGTGTGTCATTAAATGTAATTTCAAACTAATTTCACTGTCTTCATAGAAATTACACATATTAAGCGGAAGTGAGACACTTACCAAGTTTGAGGATATTTTCGTCACTTGTCCAACAGGTCTTAAATTTGGGAACTAGAATGGCTGCGGCTATCAGTTCTGGATCTGCAAGCATCTCTCCGAAGCGTTTCTCAAGGCCTGAAAGAAGTGCAGCAATCAAAGGCTCACAGAACTTGGAGGCGACTTGAAGGTGCTGTAGCTTGGTCCTTAGCAGAGTTATGGTGGGGACCAACCATCCCATCTGCACACTGGTTTCTCCCTGAAGAACATCCAGTGCCTTTGCAACTGGGCTCATTGTCTTCGCATATTCTGCAAGAAATGCAAGTTCCACTGGAGTAAACCTGTACAAAGAAGAAGAGAAAAACACAACATGGAACATTAAGTCTACTTGATGTAGCACCTTCAACTGGAGGAACTGATCATTAAAAAGGAAAAATATTGTCATCTGAGACTTTTAGAAATGAAGTTGTGTTGCTACAAATCACATTCATAGTAAATATGGGGACTGCATATTGGCATAGTGCATACGTGTTCTACAGTATTCCAAGTATAAAACTGTGACTTAATCTATTGTTAATCACTTCATTAACTGTAAGGCAGAAAAACAAGCACTTACTTGGGTGTATCTAGTTCACTGCAGACAGCTGCAAGGGCTCCCTCGCCTTGTTCTCGTGTTATTCTCACTATTCTTTCTACGGCTGAGAAGAGTGAATTCCACCTTGTAGCAACAGGCCTTACGAGTTGGAGTTTGCAATTACTTCAGATGCGGTGGTTGATCTTGAACTTTTATTCCACAGGCTAGAGCATTTGGCAAATGTGGACCTTGACACGCGCTTGTACAGTGGGTTGACCTCTGCTTTTGAAGCATCAACTGTGGACACTAAATTGAGGAGGTGGCAGGCGCAGCGATGGTGCTTGGGTAGCTGGTATTCTAAGTAGTCATCTTCTTCCAACAGGGCTCCGGCATCAACAAATTCAACACCCTCAAGGCTTTCCTCTTCTTCATCGTTATCATCATTTTGGCCACCATCATCCTCTTCTCCATCACCCTCTCCTACAGGTTCAGCATTGTTGTTCTCGTCAGTCTGCCCATAAACTCTGAAGGCTTTCAGGAAGTTTGATCCGTTGTCAGTTGTAGTGCAAACGATCTTCTCTCTGACATTGAATTATGTGTGAATATCATTTAGGGCACCAGCCAGGGCAGAAAAGGTATAAGTTGCTTGCATGCCAGGGCAGCACAGGATCTCTGCATGGTCTGGGGGTTAAACCAGTGCGCAGTGACACCAATGAAACCGCGACGGTGTGCCGTCCAGCAGTCTGTTGTTGTTGCTATGAACTCAATTTCACTAAGGGCAGCTTTCAGTTTTCTTTTCATTTCAACAGAGGCCTTTGTGACTTTGTTAACAACAGTATTACGCGTCATGACATTTGTATTTGGCTGAAGATGTTGCACAAGCTCAATGAAGCCCTGTTGCTGAACAATGTGTGGTAAGTGCAAGCCTTGGACAATGAATTTGAGGACTACTTCATCCACACTTGCCTGGGACACTCTTCGAGCCTCCCACAGCTTGGTTTGTTTGGAGGGTGGGGTCAAAGAACCTTCAGTGGATGACTTCCTTTTGAGGGCTGTTGAAGAAAGTTGCGTGTACCTCTCTAGACGAGTGGGGTGTTTCTTCTGTGGAGAAAATGAATGCACAGGCACAGATTGAGATTCATATTATTTCTCTCAAACCACAAGCTGAGGCTATCTAGGACTTCCGCTGTATTAAATGTCACGCTGGAAGTTCATGAATGGAGGTCAGACTACAAGTTAGGGAGCAGTTTCACTGGTCTATGCAATTATGTTGAGCAGACCAGAATATTGCCACTTAAAGCTGTTTTAGGACCACAAGCAGCTGCTGGCATGACTGAAAAGTAACATTATTGTTAATGGCACACACCGCGCACATTTCTTCTCCCGTGGGAACATAATTAACTCTTTACAGCAACAAACACGGTAAAACTCCGACCTCAACACATGAAGGATTACAAATGAAACATTGAATCATAGCCTACTGCTAACAAGCAAACCATGGCATGTTCTTAGCCATAGCAAACATTGCAAATTTACCATTAGTACGTTACTAGGTTACTACAAAATGTCGACTGATAATAACAAACTTTCAGCTTACCTCAATATGCTTTTTCAAATTAGACGGTGAGTTTTTGAAGGCCATTAGCTTGTGGTACTTGGGTGCGCAGAGCTTGCAGCGCATTCGAAAGGAGTTGTTTTTGCATCCAACCATTTAAAAAAAGTCTTCCAGGTACGGCCAGGGATGGAGAAGGGTTGGCTGATCTTCCTGGCTATCAACCTGGTTGATGCTGGTGCTTGGTTGGGACATTTCGCTGTTATTTTGAGTCTCTGGCACCAGTGGCGGCTGGTGCTAAAATGTTTGGGTGGGGCACAGGTTATGGGGGAAGAATATCAACTTTAAAATCTGGATTTACAGTCAATTTTAGCATGAGAATAGCTCTACCCCCCTGTACAGACCTCGCCATCCCCTCTACCCCCCTGTACAGACCTCTTCATCCCCTCTACCCCCCTGTACAGACCTCTTCATCCCCTCTACCCACCTCTACAGACCTCTTCATCCCCTCTACCCACCTCTACAGACCTCTCCATCCCCTCTACCCACCTCTACAGACCTCTCCATCCCCTCTACCCCCCTGTACATACCTCTTCATCCCCTCTACCCCCTGTACAGACCTCTCCATCCCCTCTACCCCCTGTACAGACCTCTCCATCCCCTCTACCCCCCTGTACAGACCTCTCCATCCCCTCTACCCCCTGTACAGACCTCTCCATCCCCTCTACCCCCTGTACAGACCTCTTCATCCCCTCTACCCTCCTCTACAGACCTCTTCATCCCCTCTACCCTCCTCTACAGACCTCTTCATCCCCTCTACCCCCCTGTACAGACCTCTTCATCCCCTCTACCCCCCCTGTACAGACCTCTCCATCCCCTCTACCCTCCTCTACAGACCTCTCCATCCCCTCTACCCTCCTCTACAGACCTCTCCATCCCCTCTACCCCCCTGTACAGACCTCTTCATCCCCTCTACCCCCCTGTACAGACCTCTTCATACCCTCTACCCCCCTGTACAGACCTCTTCATCCCCTCTACCCCCCTGTACAGACCTCTTCATCCCCTCTACCCCTCTGTACAGACCTCTTCATCCCCTCTACCCCCCCTGTACAGACCTCTTCATCACCTCTACCCCCCTGTACAGACCTCTTCATCACCTCTACCCCCCTGCACAGACCTCTTCATCACCTCTACCCCCCCTGTACAGACCTCTTCATCACCTCTACCCCCCTGTACAGACCTCTTCATCACCTCTACCCCCCCTGTACAGACCTCTTCATCACCTCTACCCCCCCCTGTACAGACCTCTTCATCACCTCTACCCCCCCAGTTTTCTCTACAATTTCTACAATTTTCTCTCTACAGTTTCTACACGTCAACGTGTACCGAAACACTTGTTTCCAACGTGGTCCTACGTTTCTCCTACACCAAGACACATACAAAGAGCATAGAAACATACAAAGAGCATAGAAACATACAAAGAGCATAGAAGATACAATCAGAATACAGTCTGCCATTCCTTCTCCCAGCATCGATTTGGTTTTCCTATCATGACTGAAGGACAGATGATTCACTTACTTACACAAGTTTGACTTCGGTAATAGGTCCAGTTGCAATATCAAGTTGGGAACAAAAGATGCCTCCTTCTAATCCATTTGTTCAATTTGTTTACAAAGTCCGGTAGTGGAAAGCAGAACAACGCATTTGTTACTTCACATCCCGCTAGCCATGTTTTCTTCTCATACCAACCCCTCGTAAATCCTCGGTTATACGATTTTCCAATTTTCCCTGCCTTATAAACTTGCTTTATAATTAAATTTGGTCTGGGTGGTCCTAATTCCTTTACTGTTAATTTCTCCTGGTTGCTACGACGGCTGAACGGTGTTTCTTTTAAAGATTCAACCGAGTTGTTCAGAACATTACTAGCCATGGTGAAGCAGGTGAACGAACGTGACGCCGGCCGTATGACATGACGTAAGCACGTACGATTCTTTGTGCATGTCCCAAAACCCCATAGACAAATGACCGAATGGCCTGAAGTTACCAAAATAGATTTTACATGCAAGTCTACGAGAACAGCCTAGTGCAATTTCGAGTAGACTGAAAGTTGCCCTGAAAGGGGCGGGACTTGAAGCTGATTGGAACATACTCCACAGAACACTAGCTGATTGGACTATGATATACTCCACAGAACACTAGCTGATTGGACTATGATATTCAGAAGCAACACTGTCTAGAAGTCATAGAAAAAAAAATCTCTCTCCCTTTGGTGGGGCATTGTCCAATTGCCCCTAATGAACCAGCCTCCCCTGTCTGGCACGGTCACGGACATCTTTGGCTACATACATCTGCTTTCCTTGCTGGAGTGTGATTTGTGTCATGTGCAGCAGATGGAATGCATCTCGTACAAACCAATAGGGTGTCGGAATGGTATAATGTTTATACTTCTCATCCAACCACAATCAAATTCACTCTATCCGGATGGCGCGACTTATCTGGATAGGTTTTTTTTGTGTGTGTTTTTTTTAACGATGAAAAGCTGTAATGAAAACAAGCTGAAATGAAATAGGAGTAACGAGGCTATTTTTAAAATGTAAGGAGTAGAAAGTACAGATAATTGCGTGAAAATGTAAGGAGTAGAAGTAAAAAGTCGGCTGAAAAATAATTACTCCAGTAAAGTATAGATACCCAAAATGTCTACTTAAGTAAGTGTGTGTGTGTGTGTGTCACCATGTATGTGTGTGTGTGTATGTGTGTGTGTGTGTGTCACCATTTATGTGTGTGTGTGTGTGTGTGTGTCACCATGTATGTGTGTGTGTGTGTGTGTCACACCATGTATGCGTGTGTATGTGTGTGTGTGTGTGTCACCATGTATGTGTGTGTGTCACCATGTATGTGTGTGTGTGTGTGTGTGTGTGTGTGTATCACCATGTATGTGTGTGTGTGTGTCACCATGTATGTGTGTGTGTGTGTGTGTGTGTCACCATGTATGTGTGTGTGTGTGTGTGTGTGTGTGTCACCATGTATGTATGTGTGTGTGTGTGTGTGTGTGTCACCATGTATGTGTGTGTGTGTGTGTGTGTGTGTGTCACCATGTACAGTATGTGTGTGTGTGTGTGTGTCACCATGTATGTGTGTGTGATTCGGTGGGCTGTGAAACTCGTCGACACGTTCCATCTGAAACAGCTCAGGTAATCCCGTCACGCCGTCAGACAGACAGACAGACAGACAGACAGAGAGCTTATTGAGTTTCCTCCTGAGGGATCGATCCCCTGTCAAGATGTAAAGTTTACATTTCTCTCTGTCCCACTAAAGAAGATATTTGGTGAGGCTGCATTCTCATTCTCGGGCAGACCGGACTTTGCTTAGTGGGAAGACCCGCGGAGGTGGGCTCATTATATCTACGAAGGACAGCTGGTGCTTAAACACGAAAACTGTAAGTAGCCACTGCTCCCCAAACCTGGAATACTTGACTGTTAAATACCGACCCACTTACCTCCCGAGGGAATTCAACGCAGTGTATATTACAAGTGTTTACATTGCACCAAACGCAGATGGTAGCTAAGCATTGGCGCGGCTATATGACGTCATCAGTGGTGAACAGAGCGCGGACCCACAGGCAGTCCACATTATCGCCGGAGATTTTAATCATGCCGACCTGAAGGTAGTACTACCCAAGTTCTATCAGCATGTTAAATGTGCAACAAGAGGAGAAAAAACACTGGATAAGGTATACACCAACATCAAGCATGCTTACAAGGCTAGACCGCTAGCTCATCTAGGCATGTCTGACCATGTGTCAATCCTCCTGATCCCAGCCTACACTACCATGAGGAAAAGTGCTCCCATCACCACTAAGACTGTCAGAACCTGGCCAGAAGGGTCCGCTCCACTGCAGATCTGCCTAAATGACACCTCATGGCAGGAATATGAGCATGAGGACCTGGAACAGTTCACGTCGTTGGTTCTGAACCACATAGTGAACTGCACCAACTCAGTCACCGTGGACAAACGGGTCCGGGTCTACCCCAACACGAAGCCATGGATGACTGGGAAGGTCCAAAAACTGATCAATGAGAGGGACAACGCCTTCTTCGCAGGGAAGGGCACACTGCTGTACAGCACCACCAGGGCTAACCTAAAGCGCGGCATCCGGGAGGCCAAGGCAGACCACAGAGAGAAGATTGAGGAATGCTTCCTGAGCAACGACTCCAGGCGGATGTGGCAGGGGGTTCAGCACATGACAAACTTCAGAGCCAACAGGCTCATAGCCGCAGAGGACGACCCCCTGCTGGCGGAAAAGCTGAACTCCTTCTACGCCCGGTTCGACGAGGGGTGAACGGAGGTAACCACAACACAAACACCACTCTCTCCAGCTCTCAGCAGCCTCACCCTCACAGAGCATGAAGTGAGACGCGTGCTGAAGGCGGTGGACCCCAGGAAAGCCTCTGGGCCGGATGGCGTCCTGGGACGGGTGCTGAGGGACTGCGCCGACCAGCTGGCCGGGGTTTTCACCAACATCTTCAACCAGTCCCTGTCCCAGGCCACCATCCCACCCTGCCTGAAAACCTCAACTATCATCCCAGTCCCGAAGAAAAGCACGGTGAGCTGCCTAAACGACTACCGCCCGGTGGCACTCACACCAATCATCATGAAGTGCTTTGAGAAACTAGTCCGGGCCCACATACTCACACGCCTCCCGTCCAACCTGGATCCATACCAGTTCGCCTACAGAGCCCACAGGTCCACAGAGGACGCCATCGCGACGACTCTCCACGCCACTCTATCCCACCTGGAGAGGGGAAACAGCTACGCGAGACTGCTCTTTGTGGACTTCAGCTCTGCCTTCAACACCATCCTTCCAGACAGGCTAGTGACCAAACTACTAGACCTGGGACTATCACACTCTATATGTGCATGGATCAAGGACTTCCTGTCCGACCGCCCCCAGAGGGTGCGGGTGGGCTCCCACACCTCCACAGCCCTCAGACTCAGCACTGGGTCCCCCCAGGGCTGCGTGCTAAGCCCCATCCTCTACAACCTCTACACCTACGACTTCACCCCCGTCCACCCCAGCAACTCCATCGTAAAGTTTGCAGACGACACCACCGTGGTGGGCTGCATCTCGGGGGGGGGACGAGGCGGCGTACAGGGATGAGGTAGAGCAGCTGAGCAAGCTGTGCAAGGTTAACAACCTGCTGCTGAACCAGTCAAAGACCCAGGAAATCATCGTGGACTTCAGGAGGAAAAAATCTGAGGTCCAGCCCCTGCTCATCGACGGAGAGAGCGTGGAGAGAGTCTCAACCCTCCGATTCCTGGGGTTGCACATACAGGATGACCTGTCCTGGAAGAACAACACAGCAGCCACCATCAAGAAGGCACAACAGAGACAATGAAGCCCTGAAGTTCGAGAGCCTAGAAGAAGCTACTACGGATTTAAAACGTAGATACCCTGACATAGATTTCGCTAAAAAGGTTTAATTTTAGTAGGCTAAAAACCTGCCCAGGGGGTAATAGGCATGCCCCATCTTCCATTCTAAGCCTAAACGTGTTATATTATAGCCTATATATATATTCTTGTTTTTCATCTCCGAGACCTATGCATTTTGAGGCTGGGTAAGTTAGTTTATATTATTTCATTGTTGTTGAAATGGTCACTTATCTATATTATTTCATCATGATGTTAGTTGATCAGCGCTTGAAAGTAGGCTATAGGCTTTAAACTGCTGTTTTTTGTGGTTGCTGTTGACGGTTGTTTTGTTGCTAATTTTGTTTTCCCAGTATCTTTCATTACGGCCCTGCCTAAGGTTGTGTATTCTCTACTCTGTGTAGATCAACGGGCCGTATTGGTTTACCTAAAGTAAAGGACTTATTTTTCTTATGATCAATTTATTCCGCCCCCTTGGAGTTCTCTAGGGACTCGCCTTCTAGTATTGCATGGGTTATCCATGTAGGATGTTGTTGTTCTTTTTGTGTTGTCTTGTGGTGTGTGTGTGTGTGTGTGTATTTGTTGTTTCTACTCGCTGCTCTGGTGTGTGTGTGTGTGTGTGTGGGTGTATGTGTGTGTGTGTGTGTGTGTGTGTGTGTGTGTGTGTGCGCGTGGGGAGGCTGCGTGTGTGCGTGTGCGTGCGTGTCTGGCTGCATGTGGGTATGTGGGGGTATGTGTGTGTGTGCGGGAGGGGGGGGGGGGGGGGTACAGGTCTTGCTCTGCCAGTTTTTTTTTTCTTTTTCTTTTCCTTCAGCTCATATTATGCCTTCTCGTTTCTATTCCTCTTCCTCTTTCCCTCTTTCTCCTTTCATTACTGTCCTTCCCCCTCCTACTGTTTTCCTAGTCCCGATAATATGCTTACTTTATGAAATACTCGCAATGTTAATTTAAAATGAAGCCCTTAAACAGAGATATGAAAAAGTTAAAAATAATATCATTAAATGTTAATGGCTTGAATAACATAATTAAGAGGAAAAAGATTATCCTCCAGCTGAGGAGAGCTGGAGGAGATGTCCTCTTTTTACAAGAAACCCATTTTAAAAAAAAAGAACATGACAAATTGAGTAGGGGACAAATTTACTCCAGTTCATATGGAACACAGAAGAGAGGTGTTGCTATAATTATACAACCACACATACCATTTATAGAAGAACAACATATATACGATAAAGAGGGCAGGTTTGTTTTAGTAATTGGTAAAATAGAGTCAATTACAGTCTCATTTTTAAATGTATACTATCCACCGGAATTAGGCCCAGAATTCATGTCAGAAATAATCGAAATGTTAATGACAAAATGTAAAGGAATCACCCTAATGGGAGGAGATATGAATCTTACAATAAATTCTAGGCTAGATTCCTCAAATAATAAACCACACAGAGCTGATAAAACATCATCAATTTTAAGAAGTGCAATGTCAGAATTTGGATTAGTAGACATATGGAGGATTCTAAATCCAACTAAAAAAACATATACATATTATTCTGGACGATTTCCAACTTCCAATAGACTGGATTATTTCTTCATGTTTAAAAAAGACGTAGAGAGGATGGAAACATGTACAATAGGCACAAGGGATTTATCAGATCATGCTATGCTATCTATAACTATACATTTGGATATAAAGCAAGGAGAAAAAATATGGAGATTAAACAACTCACTTCTCCAAGATAAGATCTTTGTTGAAAAAATCAATAAAGCCATAAAAGAATACGTAGAGATAAATGACAATGGAGATACTAATCCAACTATTATATGGGAGGGCCTTAAAGCGGTACTACGAGGACAGATAATATCATATTGCGCATGGAAGAAAAGACAAACACAACAAAAACAGAAAATACTTGAACAACAAATACAACACTTGGAAGACAAATTAAAAAATACAAATGAAATAATAGTAAAAAATGAATTAAAAAAGAAGTATAAGGAGTTGGATAAAATTCGTACAGAGGAAGTGGAGAAATTAATGACATACACCAAACAGAAATATTACGATGGAGGACCTAAGTCTTTAAAACTCCTAGCATATCGACTTAAGACACAGACTAAAAAAGCACACATTTCGAAATTGAAGACTGTAGAAGGCTCTGGAACAATAACGGAAAAGGATAAAATAGCTGAAGAATTCGTAAAATATTATGAGAACCTTTATAAAAACACAGGAAACATTGACCTGGGACTAATGAAAGATTTCTTACATAAGTTAAACTTAAAGCAAGTAACAAGATCAAAAAATGAACAGCTCATTAAGGACATCACAGTAAATGAAATACAACATCAAATAAATAATCTTAAAATGGGGAAAACACCAGGTGATGATGGATATACTAATGAATTTTATAAAACTTTTCAAAAACAATTGATACCACTACTTTTACAAGCATATAAGTTTGTATTACAAACGGGAAATTGGGCAACTACTTGGAACTCATCTATAATAACGGTTATACATAAAGAAGGTAAGGACGCTACTGAATGTTCGTCTTACAGGCCAATATCACTACTGAATACGGACCATAAAATAGTAAAAGCCATTATTGCCAATAGGTTAAAGGACATCGTGCCAGATATAATAGACAGCGACCAATGTGGTTTTATACCAGGTAGGCTGTTGTCAGATAATATAAGGAGGACGTTAAATATAATGGACTACGCACAAAACAATGGTGCAAACCTTCTACTCTTAACACTGGATGCAGAAAAAGCATTTGACAGAGTGCTATGGCCATTCATGTTTGAAATTGTAAGAAGCTTTGGATTTCATGAGAATTTTAATAAATGGCTTCAAGGAATGTATAAAAATCCAGTGTCAAGAGTAAAAGTAAATGGCACAATATCCAGAAGATTTCCAATCTATAAAGGTACAAGACAAGGAGACCCACTCTCAGCAGTTATATTTGCTATATGCATGGAAGGACTAGCAGAAAGTATAAGGAAAAATAATACCATCAAAGGCATAACGATAAAAGAGGAACAGCACAAACTGGCATTATATGCAGATGACGTGGTTGTTTATTTAACATCACCAGCCCAATCCTTACCAAGCCTAATGGAAGCAATTACAGAATATAGTAAACACTCTGGTTATAAACTAAATGAAAGTAAGTGTGAAGTATTAACAATTGGAGAACAGATAGATTTGGAAATTAAGGAAAAATACAAGTTGAAATGGGATGCAAAGAAAATCAAATATTTAGGAATCTACCTCACTGGAGATATAACAACATTATACACCGACAATTATCAAGCCCTTGAAAATAAAATACGAGAAGATCTTAATAGATGGAAGATAACACCTGAATCCTTAATGAGTAGAGTAGAAAGTGTCAAAATGATGATCATCCCACAGTTTCTGTTTTTATTTCAAACATTACCAGTTCCCATTCCACAGCGTAGCTTCAAAAAATGGAATACAATGCTCTCAAATTTCATTTGGAACTACAAAAGTAAACGGAAAAAACTTAGTATACTAACTCAAACCAGAGAAAAAGGAGGGTTTAATTTCCCTGATCTAAAGTCCTATTTCCATGCAACTCAAATAGATACAATAATGAAATGGATGAATAACTCGGTTCAAACCAAATGGAAAGACATAGAAAAACAAGCAATATCAATATCAATAGGAACACTACCTTTTCTGAGTCTAAAGGATATTCAAAAACATAGTGGAAATAACAGATGCATAGAAAATACCCTAAAAAATTGGAAAACTATTCGTAAAATGTATAAATGTGATGACAAATGTATTTATTTGAGAGAGATAGCCAGTGACCCAGACTTTTTACCTAATAAAACAGACAAAATATTAGAAGAATGGGCTAGGAAGGGACTACAGGTGTACTCACAGATGTTTACAAATGACATGATAGACTCATTTGAAACCTTAGTTAATCAATTTAATATAAGTAATAGCCATTTTTTTAAGTACTTACAAATTAGAAGCTACCTTATAACACAGCAGAGGAGACAGGAACAAAGATCACATATACTAATGGAATATCTGATCAAAAATAGAAACAGTGAAAAGACAAAAATCTCAAAAATTTACAAAATCATGCAAGAAATCAAGATACAAGAAGATAACACTAAAGAAAAATGGGAAAACGAATTAGCAATAACAATTACGGATGACGAGTGGAAAGAAGCATGCAAAAGAATATTTAAGACAACACAATCAAAATTCTGGAAAGAATTTGCTTGGAAAATAAATATGAAGATCTTCCTAACACCGAAAATGTTGTCAAAATATAGGCCAACAGGCAATGCAGAATGCTGGAGGAAATGTACGGAACGAGAAGCCAATCACACACACATTTTCTATACATGCCCTAAATTGAAAAGGTTTTGGGAGGCAGTTCAAGTAAAAATTAAAAATACATTTACCTTACAAAATCCTATACATCCAGTCAATATTATACTCGGTCTTATTCCATTAGATATATACAGAGAGGGAGATAAATATTTGTACACCATACTACGTATCGCGGCTTTAAAGCAAATCACACGTAAATGGTTGGACTTAAACCCACCATCCGTTAATAATTGGAAAAAAAACGTTGAAGACATAAAAGAAATGGAAAGAATTACTTGCAAAGTGGGAGGCCGTGAAGAGCAATTCACTATGAACTGGAGTAAATGGACCGAATGAATGAGTAGGAAGGAAGCCCCCCCCCCCAACCCTCCCCGATCCCACCCCTCCCACCCCCCTCCCTTTGTCTCTTACTTTTCTATTTCTATCCCTATAATTTCTCTCTTTTTTTTTTTTTTTTTTTCTTCTTCTTTTATATTTTCTCTCTAGTCTCTATTCTTTATTTTCTTTATTTCTTGTTCTCTCTATAAAAAATAAAAAAACAAACAAAAATGATGCAGGATGAACTTAAACAAGTGAAGAACTTGTAAAGTGTGTGAAATGAACTTGTGAAATGTAATGTAAAGTCCTGCAATAAAGTATAAAAAAAAAAAAAAAAGAAGGCACAACAGCGGCTCTACTTCCTGAGAGTCCTCAGGAAGGAACACAACAAGCAGGAGATACTGGTGGCCTTCTACCGCGGCGCAGTGGAGAGCATCCTCACCTACGGCATCTGCAACTGGTTCTCCAGCTGCACAACCGCGGAGAGAAACGCACTACAGAGAGTCGTGAGAACAGCCCAGAAGATCACCGGCGCCCCCCTCCCCTCTCTGGAAGAGCTGTACAACACACGCTGCCTCAGGAAGGCCTCCAAGATCTCCAGAGACCCAACCCACCCTGGGTACGAACACTTTGCCCGGCTGCCCTCGAAAAGGCGGTACAGGACCATGGCCGCAAGGACAAACAGATTGAAGCTCAGCTTCTACCCCAGGGCCATCCAGGCCCTGAACACAGCAAAGACCTAGGTTCTGGGCCCTGGACAGTCTGGACGGATTGATGGCAGCTGCTGGATTGAAAAAAGCAGGTGTAGTGCTGAGGCACAAATGTGTACATTTCAAGCCTGCAAACTGCGACACTTTAAATGAATGTGCAATAACACTATGTGCAATATGACAACCCTAGTCGTCTTATCTGTACAGTATAGTATAGTGGATAGTGTACATAGCCCTTATTTATGTAAACCAGCTCCTTTCCCTTCTTGTTTTTTTAGTTTTTTTTTTCTTTCCTAGCACCAGGGGAGCTGTCAGGCCAAAACCTGCCGCTTGCCAAAAGCTGCCGGGGGTGCGGCCTAACGCGTCACGACCAGCTGGCACGCGCACGCGTCACGACCAGCTGGCGAGTGTTTTTGAAACCTCCGTTTTGGCCGCCATTAGCAAAAAGCTTTAATTTGGCTCTACAAGTGTTAATATGTCATTTTATGAATTTTTAATATGTTTTCAGGCGAGAAAGTAACCATATATATTCACAAAATGTATCCGGTTTATCAAAATAACCCTTATATCTATCTGATCTGACGGTTTTTTTCACAACGTTATTACTTGTCACTTTAAGGCCCAGGAGGGAGTTAGCGATTAGCGATGTTTAGCTTAGCTTAGTTTAACAGAAGTATCTTCACTTTTAACATGACTTCCCGTGGTCGTAGAGGGCTGGTCGACGGCTTAAAATGACCGTGTAGACCTGTAGACCTTATCCAGCTATAGTCTTGTGTTTCTACCCCGGGCATAGCCGGTGTTATTCACGGACAAACACTCCTGTTAGAGTGGTTCTAGTACACTGGACATAGGTAACACATAGAGAGGCTCTATACACTGCCATAGGTAACACATAGAGAGGCTCTATACACTGCCATAGGTAACAACATCTCTTCTAAGCCCAGTTTATTCCGTTCTCTATTGGTTAAGTGCTCCCGGTTTCAAAAGAAAGAAACGGAGGTCTGATCAGCAGATCATTTTCTCATAAAGTTGCAAACGCAACAAACACACCACGAGTCCACACTGATTCAGAAAACAGAATAAACTTTATATATAAATACACAACACTTCAGGGGGATAACGTTTGCAAAAGAACTGTACAGGTTACAATCAGGTATATAATAATAGTTAGGGAGTAACATATCATTCACAAATTCAACAATAATAGAACAGATAAATACACAGATAGCCCTGCTACGTCCTCCGTGAGGGCCCGTTCCCCTGTACATAAGTCCCTGTCCAGCCCTGCTACATCCTCCGTGAGGACCACCTCTACCACATCCTGGTGGTGTGTCTGAGGTGGTGGTGGTGGTGGTGGTGTGTCTGAGGTGGTGGTTGTGGTGTGTCTGAGGTGGTGGTGGTGTGTCTGAGGTGGTGGTGGTGTGTCTGAGGTGGTGGTGGTGTGTCTGAGGTGGTGGTGGAGGGTTGGGGTAACATCTGGGAGGTTAGGGGATAACATCTGGAGGGTTGGGGGTAACATCTGGAGGGTTGGTGGGTAACATCTGGGGGGTTAGGTAACATCACACCAATCAGCTCTCCTGTTGAGGTAAGCAATAACCATCTTGTTAGTGTAAACACACAAACAAGCACAGATATGTACAGTCAAAATAACATTTTGTGAGTAAACACATTTCTAAATAATCCCTATTCAATGTGACTTACCAGTGTACTGGGTGGATGGGGATGAAAGGTAACTGTCCAGATGTAATTTTGTCCAAAACATCTTGGGGCTGTGTGAATGAATGAGCATACATTTAATGTATTAGTAATGAAACAATCAATATGAACATTTAAAAATAACAATGATGTAATTGTGGCTCATACTTGCAGTAGCCTGAGGTAGAGGTGGTCCTCTCTGAGGATGTGGTAGAGGTGGTCCTCACGGAGGATGTGGTAGAGGTGGTCCTCACGGAGGATGTAGCAGGGCTGGACAGGGACTTATGTACAGGGGAACGGGCCCTCACGGAGGACGTAGCAGGGCTATCTGTGTACAATCTGGAAAATACTTAAAAAACAACTTTACAAGCAGTACAAACAAATTCATTAGGAAACATAATATTAATTGACACACAAGACGAATGGAAAAACTTGGAACACCTCCTGCAGGATACCTGAAGCTCTGGTCGGATGGTCCTCCTTCAGATGCAGTGCACACTAACGTCCATAGTGTACACTGACTGGGCCGTGCGTGGACACCGTATGGAGCTGGGGAATGGTCTCAGGTGCCCATCCTGAAAGCAGGAAAAGAGGTGCTTACGCATGTGTGGGGAACATGGCGCGTTCTGGCCTGCAGAGGGAGCTAGACTGCCATTGGAGGGGAATGATGGGCTGATTACGGACAGGTGTCAGTGATCAGACTCATTGTCCCACTGGTCTATTTAACCTGTGTGTGTTTGTTCCCTCGGGAGATGAGTAGGGCAGGAAGTACCTGCCACACGGAGACACGGGGAGACCGAGAGAGAGAGAGAGCCGCGGCGAGGACGCACGAGACCCCGAAAGGGGGTGAGGTGCAGGGAGCCGGGCGGACGGAGCGGGTCCCGAAAGGGAGGACTAGCGGGGCGAGAGCGAGGGCTCTGCCAGGAGCGGAATAGCGGGGCGAGAGCGAGGGCTCTGCCAGCAGCGGACGGAGCGGGTCCCGAAAGGGAGGACTAGCGGGGCGAGAGCGAGGGCTCTGCCAGGAGCGGAATAGCGGGGCGAGAGCGAGGGCTCTGCCAGCAGCGGACGGAGCGGGTCCCGAAAGGGAGGACTAGCGGGGCGGGAGCGAGGGCTCTGCCAGGAGCGGAATAGCGGGGCGAGAGCGAGGGCTCTGCCAGCAGCGGACGGAGCGGGTCCCGAAAGGGAGAACAGCGGGGGGGAAAAGACTCGCTCAGCACGTCAGTGACGGTGCTGAGCTGTGCAACTGTTAAATAAAAGCCTATTCTACAACTGTTCCTCTGTGTCGACCTCCCTCTGTGCCTAGAGACTGCTACATCTGGCGCCCAACGTGGGGCACAGAGAGGGGGTCGGCACACACGCCCAGAGGACCATGGACTCATCGGTCCAGGTGGTGACGCACCTGGCCCGAATGCTACAGGCGCAGGAGGTGATGGCAGCGGAGTTGATGCGGGGACAGGCGGAGCAGCGGGCCATGCTCCGCGAGCTACTGGACCGCACCGAGCCACCCGGGGGAGGTCCCCGGGTTCGGGCCCAGAGGATGGGGGTGTGGGACGAGCCGGAGGCCGTTCTCGACCCCTTCCCCGACAACCACCTGCCCCGACCGCAGGTTCCAGCCCCGGGCCCAGCACCGGGCCCGCGCCCTACCCCGACCCCGGCTCCGCGCCAACGGGCCGGCGGGGCGCGGCCTGGGGTACGGCCTGCGGTGGAGCCGCGGCGGGAGCCACCAACGCCTGCCCGGAGGACGGGGCGGGACACCGGGGGGAGGAACACACACGGGGGGCCAACCTCCACCCCACAGATGGCCCCACGAGCGGTAGAGGAGGGATGCTGGCGATGCGGACAGCCTGGCCACCTCCGCCGGGAATGCCCCGAGATGGAGGTGGGTCAGGTAATCCGCGTCGTCGGCAGTCCGACCCCTCCCCCGCGTCCAGGACAGGCGTTTTACATCCCAGTAAGGGTACAGCGTGAGACGCACCAGGCGCTGTTGGATTCTGGCGCCCAACAGACCATGATCCACCAGCGCCTGGTTCGACCCGGGGCATTGTTAGAGGCATCGCGGGTTGGGATACTGTGTATACATGGGGATTGTCACCAGTATCCGGTGGTCCCCATCGAAATTCGTTATGGGGGGAAAAAATATAGTGTCAAGGCGGCGGTTAGTCCGAGCCTCATGCACCCCCTAGTTTTGGGGTCAGATTGGGCTGGGTTTCCGCAGGTATTAGGGGAAACCACGGGGGTGCGTGCACGACCGACAGGGAAATGTGAGGCGTGCGCAGTGCTCTGCGCTGATGCGAGGGCGTCCGACGCTGCCGAGGAGCCGGAGGAGGCGGTGGGTCCGGCACCCGCAGATCCGCCGCCTGCGTTCCCTCCAGTAGCCGACTTCCCCCTCGAGCAGTCTCGCAACGCCACTCTACGCTCCGCCTATGACCAGGTGATCAGTGTTGATGGTGTGCTGGTACGGCCAGACGCTGTGCGCGCCCACCCGTATTTTGTATTGATTAGGGACAGACTGTATAGAGTGAGTCGTGACACTCGCAGGGACGAGGAAACGACCCAGTTGTTGGTACCTAGGAGCCGCCGGAAAGCTATATTTCAGGCGGCGCATTATAACCCTATGGCGGGCCACTTAGGATACGACAAAACACTCAATCGGATAATGGCTCGATTTTATTGGCCGGGGATTCGGGCAGAGGTGCATCTGTGGTGTGCATCCTGCCGCGAGTGCCAATTAGTCAATCCCCCGGCCGTGCCCAGGGCACCGTTGTGCCCCCTTCCCCTGGTAGAGGCACCATTCGACCGGATTGGGATGGATATAATCGGGCCATTTGAACGTTGCTCACAGGGCTATCGGTTCGTGTTAGTCCTCATAGACTACGCGACTCGATACCCCGAGGCAATACCGCTTCGTACTATCTCTGCAAAGAGTGTAGCACAGGCGTTATTCCAGGTCATCTCCCGGGTGGGGATCCCGAAAGAGATCCTCACCGACCAAGGCACTAACTTTATGTTACGAACACTTAGGGAACTTTACGGGTTGTTAGACATTAAGGCGGTCCGAACGAGCGTGTACCACCCAGCTACCGACGGGCTGTGTGAGCGGTTCAATCGGACGCTTAAGTCAATGATCCGTAAGTTCATTCACGAAGATAGTCGTAATTGGCATAAGTGGTTAGACCCTCTGTTGTTCGCAGTGCGGGAAGTACCCCAGGCTTCCACGGGGTTTTCCCCCTTTGAGCTCCTATACGGGCGCAAGCCACGGGGCGTCCTAGACCTGATTAAAGAAAGCTGGGAGGAAGGGTCTAGTGACAGTAAGAATGAAATACAATACGTCCTGGACCTACGAGCAAAGCTCCACGCACTGGGGGTTATGTCACGGGAGCATTTGCTCGAGGCCCAGGAGCGTCAGAAACGGCTGTACGACAGAGGGACTAGACTACGCAATTTCGCACCGGGAGACAAAGTCCTCGTATTACTGCCCACGTCTAGCTCTAAATTTCTCGCCAAGTGGCAAGGGCCGTTCGTGGTCACACGGCGAATTGGGGATGTAGACTATGAGGTAGTGCGGTCGGATAGAGGGGATTGCACGCAAATATACCACATTAACCTATTAAAAAAATGGAACGACGTGGTCCCTGTTTCCCTGGTGACGCTACTTCCCGAGCAGGATGAGTTCGGGCCGGAGGTCCCAAAAACGAGTACTAGCGCCCCGGCCTGCGTAGGCGACCATCTCTCGGCGAACCAGCGGGCGGACGTTGATCGATTGCAACATAGGTTCGCAGATGTGTTCTCCCCTATACCCGGTCGTACTCGCCTCATAGAGCATCAGATAGTTACGCCACCGGGGGTTACGGTACGTACGCGGCCATACAGGCTGCCGGCTCACAAACGAGACGTGGTGAGCCGGGAATTAGACTCTATGCTAAAACTGGGCGTGGTCGAGGAGTCGCATAGCGACTGGTGCAGCCCCATCGTGCTGGTGACAAAGCGCGATGGGTCTGTACGGTTCTGTGTGGACTATAGACGGGTGAACGCGGTGTCTAAATTCGATGCCTACCCTATGCCCCGGGTCGACGAGCTCCTGGACCGGCTTGGCACGGCTAAATATTACACAACATTGGATTGCACGAAGGGGTACTGGCAGATACCATTATCGTCGGTAGCCCGGGAAAAAACGGCATTCTCTACCCCGCGGGGGTTATTACAGTTCACCGCGCTTCCGTTCGGGTTGTTTGGGGCCCCGGCCACGTTTCAGCGGCTGATGGACCGTATTCTGCGGCCGCACTCTGCGTATGCTGCGGCGTACGTAGATGACATTGTCGTCTATGCGGACACCTGGCCGCAGCATATGCAGAGGGTGGCTGCGGTACTACAGTCGCTGAGGCAGGCGGGGCTGACGGCGAACCCGGCGAAGTGCGTGATCGGGCGGGGGAGATCCGGTATCTGGGGTACATCCTGGGCGGTGGGGAGGTGCGACCGCAGGTGGACAAAACCACTGCGATCGCCGCCGCCCCGCGGCCCAGGACCCGGAAGGACGTGAGGCGGTTCCTGGGACTGGCCAGCTACTACCGGCAGTTTGTGCCGGGGTTCTCGGAGCTGGCCAGCCCCCTTACCGACCTCACCCGGAAGGGGGCCCCGGATCCGGTCCAATGGAGTGAACGGTGCCAAGTAGCGTTCGATGGGATTAAGAACGCCCTCTGTGGGGAGACAGTCTTGTATGCTCCTAACTTTAACATTCCTTTTTCTCTGCAGACAGACGCGTCGGATAGAGGGCTGGGGGCGGTGCTGACCCAGCAGGTGGAGGGATTCGACCGTCCGGTGCTGTACCTGAGCCGAAAGCTGTCGGAGCGGGAGGGCAGGTACAGCACGGTGGAGAAGGAGTGTCTGGCCATTCGGTGGGCGGTCGGCGCCCTCCGGTACTACCTGCTGGGGCGCTCGTTCACCCTCTACTCCGACCATGCTCCCCTACAGTGGCTCCACCGCATGAAGGACACCAACGCGAGGATCACCCGGTGGTACCTCGCGTTGCAGCCCTTCAACTTCACGGTGGTTCACAGGCCGGGGACGCAGATGGTCGTGGCCGACTTCCTCTCCCGTGATGGGGGGGGGGAGTAGGCTATCGGCCGGTTGTATCCCCGGCCTCGAAACTGGCGGTGGGGATGTGTGGGGAACATGGCGCGTTCTGGCCTGCAGAGGGAGCTAGACTGCCATTGGAGGGGAATGATGGGCTGATTACGGACAGGTGTCAGTGATCAGACTCATTGTCCCACTGGTCTATTTAACCTATGTGTGTTTGTTCCCTCGGGAGATGAGTAGGGCAGGAAGTACCTGCCACACGGAGACACGGGGAGACCGAGAGAGAGAGAGCCGCGGCGAGGACGCACGAGACCCCGAAAGGGGGTGAGGTGCAGGGAGCCGGGCGGACGGAGCGGGTCCCGAAAGGGAGGACTAGCGGGGCGAGAGCGAGGGCTCTGCCAGGAGCGGAATAGCGGGGCGAGAGCGAGGGCTCTGCCAGCAGCGGACGGAGCAGGTCCCGAAAGGGAGGACTAGCGGGGCGAGAGCAGGGCTCTGCCAGGAGCGGAATAGCGGGGCGAGAGCGAGGGCTCTGCCAGCAGCGGACGGAGCGGGTCCCGAAAGGGAGGACTAGCGGGGCGGGAGCGAGGGCTCTGCCAGGAGCGGAATAGCGGGGCGAGAGCGAGGGCTCTGCCAGCAGCGGACGGAGCGGGTCCCGAAAGGGAGAACAGCGGGGGGGAAAAGACTCGCTCAGCACGTCAGTGACGGTGCTGAGCTGTGCAACTGTTAAATAAAAGCCTATTCTACAACTGTTCCTCTGTGTCGACCTCCCTCTGTGCCTAGAGACTGCTACAGCATAGCAGACTGATCAAATTCCTTGCTTGCTGGGTCCTCACCTCTGCAGCATGTGAGACTGTTCGCAATAGCAAACAGCCCACAGTCTGAGCTGCCTCTCTGCTGCTGGACATAAGGCCACTGCAGAAGGATCTTGGGACCTGAAAAAGAGAGGAGACGTGTTATTTGAGAAATGAACTCCTCGGTCGACCCGTGACCAGAGGAGTCATAAACGTTAACAGTACCTACCTCGCAGTTGATGTTACTTACCGTAACCCAGTGATTTGAACAAACATTTAAAATCTGAACAAACCCCTGGGTTGATTGATTGATTGATTGAAACCCTTTATTGTCCCCAATGGGGAAATGTTGTTGTCAAACAGCTCAGTTAGGGCAGAAAACATTCAATACAGAAAACAGAAAAACATTCAATAAAATACATAAAACAGTGGAGGCTCAATAAGTAAAAAGTTCCAAAAGTTCCAGCTCCAGGTCTCCCCCACCCTGCAGGGCCTGGTTGTAGAGTCGGAGTGCAGCTGGAACAAAGGACTGTCCAAATCTTTTTGTACTTTGACGGGGGAGAACAAATCTGTGGCTGAACTTGCTCCTCATCCCTGCCAGCTCGCAGTACATCGGGTGGGAGGGATTGGCCAGCATGGCCGCCAGTTTTTTCCCCATCCTCTGTTCTGCCACCACCTCTAGGCTGTCCAGCCCGGTCCCCACCACAGAGCTGGCCTTCTTCACCAGTTTGTTTAGCTTCGCAGCATCCCTGGCACAGATGTTTCCACCCCAGCAGGCCACGGCGAAGAACAGAACGCTGGCAACCACCGACTGATAAAACATTTGCAGCAGCTTGTTGCAGACACCGAAAGACCTCAGCCTTCTCAGGAAAAACAGTCTGCTCTGCCCTTTCCTGAGAAGAGCCTCGGTGTTGTCAGTCCAGTCCAGTTTGTTATTAATTTGTACTCCCAGGTACCTGTAGGAGTCCACCCTCTCGACTTCCACCCCCTTGATGGTGATGGGGGCTGGGGTCCTTCTCTTCCTCCTAAAATCCACCACCAACTCCTTTGTTTTGCTGGTGTTAAGCAAAAGGAAGTTGGTGTCGCACCACTGCACGAAGCTCTCCACCAGGGCCCTGTACTCCTCATCCCTGTCGTCTGTGATGTAACCGACGATAGAGGAGTCATCCGAAAACTTCTGCAGGTGGCACTGGTCGGAGCTAAACTGGAAGTCGGAGGTATAGAGGGTGAAGAGAAAGGGTGACAGAACAGTTCCCTGGGGGGCACCGGTGTTGCACACCACCACCTCAGACTGACAGCCCTGCAGTCTCACATACTGACGCCTGTCTGTGAGGTAGTTGTGGATCCAAGCCGTCAGGGAGTCCTCCACACACATCACTGCTAGTTTGTCAGCCAGCAGTGATGGCTTGATAGTGTTAAATGCACTGGAGAAGTCGAAGAACATGGTCCTCACCATGCTCTGTGGCCTCTCCAGGTGTGTGTAGGCCCTGTGCAGCATGTAAATGATGGCATCCTCCACCCCCATGCTCTCCTGGTATGCAAACTGCCGGGGGTCCAGGAAGTCCTTCACCTGGGGCTTAAGGTGTTGCAGCACTAGCCTCTCCAGGATCTTCATGACCTGTGGTGTCAGGGCGACAGGTCTGTAGTCGTTTGGGGTGCTGGGCCGTCCCTTCTTTGGCACTGGGACGATGCAAGAGGTCTTCCAGAGCTGTGGCACCCTCCTCAGTCTTAGAGATAGACTGAAGAGATGTTGGAATGTGTCCGCCAGCTCTCCAGCACACACCTTCAGAACCCTGGGGTTGATGTTGTCTGGACCTCTGGACTTGTTCACATTCACCCTGGAAAGCTGCCTTCTAACCTGCTCACATGTTATAAAGCTGTGAGTACCGGTGTCTCCAGGTGTGAAGCATGCTCCCTGGCTCCTGGTGTTGGTAAGGGGAGGCAGTTGCTGCTGGGGTGCCGCTGGGGTGTCAGGGGGAGTGGGGGCTACTGTTGCCAGGGGTGCGGTACATTGGAGAGGGGAGGAGAGGGTCGGGGGCTGTGGGGGGTGACAGGGGGATGGGGGGGGTGACAGGGTCGGGGGCTGTGACAGGGTCGGGGGCTGTGACAGGGTCGGGGGCTGTGGGGGGTGACAGGGGGATGGTTGGTCAAACCTGTTAAAGAAGCAGTTCAGGTCATCCGCCTGCTCTCGGGTCCCCTCCACCACAGTATGTGGCTGTTTGTGGCCCGTGATCTTCTTGAAGCCCTTCCACACCTCCTTGGAGCTGTGGGCCTCTAGCCCGCCCTCCAATTTCCTCCTGTATTCCTCTTTGGCTGCTCTCAGCTCCTTCTTCACCTCCTTCTGAGTGGCCCTCAGGCCCTCGGATGCAGGCACGGAGGAGAGGAGGGAGAGGGACGTTGTGGTGTAGAGGCCTCCTACATGGGGATGTTGAGCCTGTAAAAGAGCCTGAGCATTGTCAATGGAGAGATCATTCAGCCAACAATTGGGAGTCAGAACGAAAGGCCTAAGCACCTCCAACCCGCTACGTAAAGCTGGACAGGCCCGCCCCAGCTGAACATCTGTGATGATGACATCTAGCAGCTGAGATGGTGCCTAAAAAACATAATGATGTTGGGTTAAAGGGACTGTCATGTTACAGTACTCAGCCATTGGAATTTTGAGTATTTAAAATGAATGAAGCTAGGATTTTTAAGTGTACCTGAAGTGAGTCCCACTCCGGCTCAGAGTTTAGCGGTTCAGGGTCACCAGAACACACTGGCTCAGGTGGATGGGACACAGCTTTCTGAGTGGGCGGGCAGGCTCGGAATCCTTAAGTCAATCAACAAAACAATTTTAGAATGACATCTTGTGGTAAAAAAAATACAGTTTCACATTACATTAACTTTAAAATGTGAACTGTATGTTACACTTACTCGTCCGCAGAGGCTTCACTGAGGCATAGGGGGTTTTGGTTCCCAGTTGTTGGCCATCCAAGGTCTCCAACTGCACCAAATTGTTGTCCCCAACCTCAGTCACCCTGAAGAAAATATGTATTAATAATGGCAAAATTGGACATCACACATCACCCTCTCATTCTGAATATTCTTAAAAGTCTAACATTTACCGGTACGTAGTTGGCCAGTCTGGGTCCATTGTGCCACCAGGTCTCCCACGTTTCCTCTCATTCTTCTTCAGGACCTCCATGCCCGGGAGGATCTCAAACCGCTTGGTTCCCTTCTTGATCCTCTTCCGGTAGCTTTCCCGCTGTTTCTCCTGGGCCTTCTCCACGTTGAGTCGCACCTTGATCGTTGAAGAAAAAGCGAAGCAGCAGAGATTGTAATTCTCTGTTGTGCAGTATAGCTCTGTATATTGCTGAGGCATTGTTATTGCTTTAGCAGTTACTTAGCATCACTCAGGTGGTTGTTCAGTATATAGTTGTGTAATATCTTTCACCTTGTCAAAGACCTCCTCATCCTTCTCAGCCCTGGCGTGGAGATAGTCTGCAGCGGTGTCTTCATCAATCTCGTCCACCTCCACAAAAGGACGGTCGCCTGTGATCTGAAATGAGAGGCAAATAGAGATACGCAATACATACATTTGCATAGAGTTAGTGTTTTATTTTTTGTTTATATTGAGAATCAATTTGCAAAACAAATTATATATTATAAGAACAATAATATCAAGAGTTGACATACCTCAGAGGACAGCCGTGGCTCCCGACCGTACATCAGGCGGTAGGGCGAGTACTTGGTGGAGGCCTGGACGCTGGTGTTATGTGCGAAAAGGATTAACTTAAGGTTGTCCTCCCACCGTTCCTGGTGCCCATCCAGAGATTTCCCGATAGCCCTCTTGAGTGTTTGATTGGTCCGCTCGTCCAGTCCGTTGGTCTGGGGATGGTAGGCAGAGGTAATCCGGTGCTTCATCCCCCACTTCTCAAACAAAATCTGGTTGACCTAAAAAAGAAAGTAAGACAGAAGTCATTAGTTTTGTCCATACAAGTATGTCCATAACTGTTACAAGATCATATGTTTTAGCAAGTACATGACCTTGTTGCAGAACTCTTTGCCCTGGTCAGTCAGGATGACCTCCGGCGCACCATGGGTGTGGAAGATGTCTATCAGGGCCTGGGATGTTGCCACTGCCGTCTTGTCCTAGCAGTGTATACACACAGGATATGGTACTATTATATTAATACTTATAATGTTAATTTTAAGATGAAAATTGGGATACATGGTGATGAACTGTTCAAGTACAATACATTCAAGTATTTTAAAAAGCATGGTCATGATCATTATATTTGAGAAAACAACACTAAACACAGATATAACACACCTGGATAGGAATGGCCTCCACCCACTTGGTGAAGAAATCTGTCGCTGTGAGGCAGTAGCGATTGCTATTCTTGGATGAGGCCTTGAACGGTCCGATGAGGTCCACACCTAGCAAGAAAAATGTGTTGGCATACTCTAACATTGGACAAGCGGAAGTAAAACATTCACACTAAAAGAGCATACTGAAAGAAAGCATGGTGGGAAACAAGTCAAAACCCAAAAAATTAATTGGGATATAAAAGTGTAGAACTCACCAATCATGTACCACGGTGAAACAGGCTTGATGCTCTTCAGCTCAGGGGCTTCAGTCTTCACCTTCTCAAACCTCTGGCAAGCCACGCAGGTACGGACCTTGAAACAAACAGTAAAGTGCAAGTTGAAATGAAATGTGAATGAATGAATATTATCTGTGTGTAAAATACAATCTTGCTACTGTTTGTAAAACATAAAAACTAACTAAAGAAATAATAGATTTGCTTGCCCAGTCTTCACAATCCTTCACAATGCCAAACCAGAAGAAGCGCTGATTAATCTTGCCAATCATGCGCTTCACTCCGAAGTGACCGGCATGGACCTCGGTCAGCACTGCCTCCCTTTCCTCGTCTGACATGATGACCCTCCTTGGTGGCTGTCCCTTCTTGGGCCTCAAATACATGCGACCATCTACAACATCAAAAGGATTAGAGAAAAGAGACCAGGACTTGTTAAATAATGTTTTTTTGTTGTTCTTGTTTTTTTACAGTAGTACACTACTTTATTGCTTTATGGGTTAATTTAACAAATCTTACCCTGAAGCATGTATTTCTCAGCTGCTCTCCGGAGAGCACGCTTCTTCTCTGCAGACATATCCTCCTGGAACTGGGCTTTGGACAGATATAAGAAAATGTCACTGTGGCTAGTATAGGATGCCATATCTATTATCTGATATGTATACTAATTGTGTGTATATTTATATATATATATATATATATATATTAAAACAGATAAAACACAATTTCACTAGAAAACAATCAATAAATGGTTGGAAAGCTAGCTATCAATGCCCTGTGTGTGTGTGTGTGTGTGTGTGTGTGTGTGTGTGTGTGTGTGTGTGTGTGTGTGTGTGTGTGCGCGTATATAAGAGTAACGTATAAAAGGAAATGATAGGGTTATCTGTAGTAGTTCTCTAGTAGTTCTCTGTAGTAGCAGGTGTGTCGTGTAGCAGGTGTTTCGTCGAGTAAAGTGCGGAGGATTAAACACAGCGCACTAGAATGACGTCACAGTCGCCAGGTCGTGACGCGTGCGCGTGCCAGCTGGTCGTGACGCGTTAGGCCGCACCCCCGGCAGCTTTTGGCAAGCGGCAGGTTTTGGCCTGACAGAGCCACCCCTCCCAAATTTCGTTGTTTGGTACCTGTACTATAGCAATGACAATAAAGACCATTCATTAATTCATTTTATGCACCCAGATGTGTCTCACTGCCAGTTTACATTAGGGATGCAACCTCTGCACACATGTTCAAGTCAAGACTAAAAACCCATCTTTTTAATATCGCCTTTAAATTACTAAATGATTAAATGATGATTATATAATGATTGGAGCACTTTGAGCTGCGACGATTGCAGGAAAAGCGCTATGTACATTTTTATTTTAGTACTTATAGGGAACTGTTGTGTAAATAGTACCTACAAAAGACTAGACTTACTAGAAGTTGGTGCGCAAAACGAGGGGACTGTAACAGCGGAATTCTTGAAACAACAAAACATTCCACACGACATTTCTCGCTTACCGGGAGAACAATGGTACACAGTCCCAACTCTGAGACGCAAGCGACGGCGTCGAGATCGTAAGCAACGCCGAGGCCGCAGGGGAGGCCTGCTAGCTAGGCTGAGGAGAAGCCCGGATAAGCCAGCTTTGCAGAGTATATTCCTCTCCAACGTAAGATCTCTGGCTAATAAGATGGACGAACTGAGACTGCAGGTAGCTTCCAACAACACCGTGGGGGATAGCTGTGTGATTATTCTCACAGAAACCTGGCTCAACACTATCATCATCGACTCTGCGGTCGGCTTAGAGGGCCGCTCGCTACACAGAGCCGACCGGACTTTGCTCAGCGAGAAGACGCGCGGGGGCGGCCTCGTTATATCTACGAAGGACAGCTGGTGCTTAAACACGAAAACTGTAAGTAGCCACTGCTCCCCAGACCTGGAATACTTGACTGTTAAATGCCGACCCACATACCTCCCGAGGGAATTCAACGCGGTGTACATAACAGCAGTATACATCGCTCCAAGCGCGGATGCTAGCTTAGCATTGGCGCGGCTACATGACGTCATCAGTGGTGGACAGAGCGCGGATCCTCAGGCAGTGCACATCATCGCAGGGGATTTTAATCATGCTGACCTGAAGGTAGTACTACCCAAGTTCTATCAGCATGTTAAATGTGCAACAAGAGGAGAAAAAACACTGGACAAGGTATACACCAACATCAAGCTTGCTTACAAGACTAGACCGCTAGCTCATCTAGGCATGTCTGACCACGTGTCCATCCTTCTGATCCCAGCCTACACTCCCATGAGGAAAAGTGCTCCCATCACCACTAAGACTGTCAGAACCTGGCCAGCAGGGTCCGCTCCACTGCAGATCTGCCTGAATGACACCTCATGGCAGGAATATGAGCATGAGGACCTGGAACAGTTCACGTCGTCGGTTCTGAACCACATAGTGAACTGCACCAACTCAGCCACCGTGGACAAACGTGTCCGGGTCTACCCCAACACGAAGCCATGGATGACTGAGAAGGTCCGAAAACTGCTCAAGGAGAGGGACAACGCCTACTCAGCGAAGGACACACTGCTGTACAGCACCACCAGGGCTAACCTAAACCGTGGCATCCGGGAGGCCAAGGCAGACCACAGAGAGAAGATTGAGGAATGCTTCCTGAGCAACGACTCCAGGCGGGTGTGGCAGGGGGTTCAGCACATGACAAACTTCAGAGCCAACAGGCTCACTGCCGCGGAGGACGACCCCCTGCTGGCAGAAAAGCTGAACTCCTTCTACGCCCGGTTCGACGAGGGGCGAACGGAGGTAACCACAACACAAACACCACTCTCTCCAGCTCTCAGCAGCCTCACCCTCACAGAGCATGAAGTGAGACGCGTGCTGAAGGCGGTGGACCCCAGAAAAGCCTCAGGGACGGATGGCGTCCTGGGACGGGTGCTGAGGGACTGCGCCGACCAGCTGGCGGGGGTTTTCACCAACATCTTCAACCAGTCCCTGTCCCAGGCCACCATCCCACCCTGCCTGAAAACCTCAACTATCATCCCAGTCCCGAAGAAAAGCACGGTGAGCTGCCTAAACGACTACCGCCCGGTGGCACTCACACCAATCATCATGAAGTGCTTCGAGAAACTGGTCCGGGCCCACATAGTCACACGCCTCCCGCCCAACCTGGATCCATACCAGTTCGCCTACAGAGCCCACAGGTCCACAGAGGACGCCATCGCGACGACTCTCCACTCCACTCTATCCCACCTGGAGAGGGGGAACAGCTACGCGAGACTGCTCTTTGTGGACTTCAGCTCTGCCTTCAACACCATCCTTCCAGACAGGCTAGTGACCAAACTACTAGACCTGGGACTATCACACTCCATCTGTGCAAGGATCAAGGACTTCCTGTCTGACCGCCCCCAGAGGGTGCGGGTGGGCTCCCACACCTCCACAGCCCTCAGACTCAGCACTGGGTCCCCCCAGGGCTGCGTGCTAAGCCCCATCCTCTACAACCTCTACACCTACGACTTCACCCCCGTCCACCCCAGCAACTCCATCGTAAAGTTTGCAGACGACACCACCGTGGGCTGCATCTCGGGGGGGGACGAGGCGGCGTACAGGGATGAGGTGGAGCAGCTGGGCAAGCTGTGCAAGGTTAAAAACCTGCTGCTGAACCAGTCAAAGACCCAGGAAATCATCGTGGACTTCAGGAGGAAAAAATCTGAGGTCCAGCCCCTGCTCGTCGATGGAGGGAGCGTGGAGAGAGTCTCAACCCTCCGATTCCTGGGGGTGCACATACAGGATGACCTGTCCTGGAAGAACAACACAGCAGCCATCATCAAGAAGGCACAACAGCGGCTCTACTTCCTGAGAGTCCTCAGGAAAGACCACATCGGACAGGAGCTGCTTGTGACCCTAGGGCCATTCAGGCCCTGAACACAGCAAAGACATAGGTTCATAGGCCCTGGACAATCTAGAAAATTTGATGGCAGCTACTAGATTGTAATCAAGTGCAACACTGAAACACAACTGTGAACATTTCAAACCTGCAAACTGCAATAACACTATGTGCAATATGACAACCCTCGGGTACATAAAGTTCAGAGATAGGAAATGTTAGAATAGGTATAGCATAGCATAGAGTACAGCACAGTGTTTTATTTGTATAGTATAGTATAGTGGATAGTGTATATAGCCTTTATTTATGTAAACCAGCTCTTTTCCCTTCTTGTTTTTAGTAAACATTTTTCCTAGCACCAGGGGAGCCCCCACTCCTAAATTTCGTTGTTTGGTACCTGTACTATATCAATGACAATAAAGACCATTCATTCATAAACAAATAAAGCTTATTATGTGGGAGGCGGGGAACTCCAAGTCCCATCATACCTTGCGGCCGTCCTGCGTGGTTCTCTGTATGCAGGGGCCGGGGGGAGGGAGAGAGAGACGGGAGGGGGGGGAGGGGGAGACGGGAGGGGGGCTAGAGGTTTTGGAGGCGGAGAGAGAGGAGAGAGAGAGAGAGAGAGAGAGAGAGAGAGAGAGAGAGAGAGAGAGAGAGAGAGAGAGAGAGAGAGAGAGAGAGAGAGAGAGAGAGAGAGAGAGAGAGAGAGAGAGAGAGAGAGAGAGAGAGAGAGAGAGAGAGAGAGAGAGAGAGAGAGAGAGAGAGAGAGAGAGAGAGAGAGAGAGAGAGAGAGCGAGCGAGCCGTGTCGGATAGCAGCAGGAGGAGTCGCCGAAAAGAAAGAAAGAGAAACGCGACACAGACGCGGATGGAAACGGGCGAAAACAATGAAATGAACCGTGGTGGGAATGAAGAATAAAGGATTTACATGCTGCTGGAATAACTAAATGACCACCGGGTCTGGACACGGAGGAGCGACACATCACGGAGAGAGAGAGATCAGCGAGGAGGGGAGAGGAAGGGGGGAACTGAACAGAGAGAGAGAGAGAGAGAGATCACGGAGAGGGAGAGAGGAGCCGAGGGCGATAGGAGAGAGGAAGGAGACACGGTCAGACGTCGGGTCCACATCGGCGTGGAAGTTTCCAGATCCACAGTTCCACAGTTGCGTTGTTCTTATGGAACACCACCCAGGGTGGACGGACGGGTTGGAGCGGGACTGTGTCTGAAGTCTGGCTGTGTTACACGGACCGGAGGCGGTGGATGTGAATGCTCTCTCTGCTGAAACGGGGGATGTGAATGCTCTCTCTGCTGAAACGGGGTGAGGTTTTGTCCTTTTTTTGTGCCATGATACAAAGACCCGTGGCTGTAACCCCGGTGCTGTGGGACCCCCTAGGGGCTGTAACCCCGGTGCTGTGGGACCCCCTAGGGGCTGTAACCCCGGTGCTGTGGGACCCCCTAGGGGCTGTAACCCCGGTGCTGGAGGACCCCCTAGGGGCTGTAACCCCGGTGCTGGAGGACCCCCTAGGGGCTGTAACCCCGGTGCTGTCGGACCCCCTAGGGGCTGTAACCCCGGTGCTGGAGGACCCCCTAGGGGCTGTAACCCCGGTGCTGGAGGACCCCCTAGGGGCTGTAACCCCGGTGCTGTGGGACCCCCTAGGGGCTGTAACCCCGGTGCTGGAGGACCCCCTAGGGGCTGTAACCCCGGTGCTGGAGGACCCCCTAGGGGCTGTAACCCCGGTGCTGGGGGACCCCCTAGGGGCTGTAACCCCTGTGCTGGAGGACCCCCTCGTCTGTAACCCCGGTGCTGGGGGACCCCCTAGGGGCTGTAACCCCAGTGCTGGGGGACCCCCTAGGGGCTGTAACCCCGGTGCTGGAGGACCCCCTCGTCTGTAACCCCGGTGCTGTGGGACCACCTAGGGGCTGTAACCCCGGTGCTGGAGGACCCCCTCGTCTGTAACCCCGGTGCTGGGGGACCCCCTAGGGGCTGTAACCCCGGTGCTGGAGGACCCCCTCGTCTGTAACCCCGGTGCTGTGGGACCCCCTCGTCTGTAACCCCGGTGCTGTGGGACCCCCTCGGCACGTAGGACAGACAGGGTCCCTCATATGACAGCCTGGAACAACCCTAACCCTCTCCTGTGTCTGTCTCTGTCTCTGTCTGTGTCTGTCTCTGTCTGTCTCTGTCTCTGTCTGTCTCTGTCTCTGTCTGTCTGTGTCTGTCTGTGTCTGTCTGTGTCTGTCTCTGTCTCTGTCTCTGTCAGTGTCTGTCTCTGTCTGTCTCTGTCTGTGTCTGTCTGTCTCTGTCTCTGTCTGTCTCTGTCTGTGTCTGTCTCTGTGTCTGTCTGTGTCTGTCTGTGTCTGTCTGTGTCTGTCTCTGTCTCTGTCTGTGTCTGTCTCTGTCTGTCTCTGTCTCTGTCTGTCTCTGTCTGTCTCTGTCTGTGTCTGTGTCTGTCTGTGTCTGTCTCTGTCTCTCTCTGTCTCTGTCTGTCTCTGTGTCTCTGTCTCTCTCTCTCTGTCTCTGTCTGTGTCTGTGTCTCTGTGTCTGTCTGTGTCTGTGTCTCTGTGTCTGTCTCTGTCTCTGTGTCTGTCTCTGTCTGTCTGTGTCTGTCTCTGTGTCTGTCTCTGTCTCTGTGTCTGTCTCTGTCTCTGTCTGTCTCTCTCTGTCTGTGTCTGTGTCTCTGTGTCTGTCTCTGTCTCTGTCTGTGTCTGTGTCTCTGTCTCTGTCTCTGTCTGTGTCTGTCTGTGTCTGTCTGTGTCTGTCTCTGTCTGTGTCTGTCTGTGTCTGTCTCTGTCTGTGTCTGTGTCTGTGTCTGTCTCTGTCTGTGTCTGTCTCTGTGTCTGTCTGTGTCTGTCTCTGTCTGTGTCTGTCTCTGTGTCTGTCTCTGTCTGTGTCTGTCTCTGTCTGTGTCTGTCTCTGCCTATATCTGTGTGTCTGTCTCTCTATCGATCTCTGTGTTTGTCTCTATCTGTCTCTCTGTCTGTCTGTCTCTGTGTCTGTCCCTGTGTCTGTCTGTCTCTGTGTCTCTCTCTGTGTTTGTCTGTCTCTCTGTGTCTGTCTGTCTCTCTGTCTGCCTCTCTCTGTGTCTGTCTGTCTCTCTGTGTCTGCCTCTCTCTGTGTCTGTCCCTGTCTCTGTGTCTGTCTCTCTCTCTGTGTCTGTCTCTCTCTCTGTGTCTGTCTGTCTCTCTCTCTCTCTCTCTCTCTCTCTCTCTCTCTCTCTCTGTGTCTGTCTCTCTCTCGCTCTCTCTCTCTCTCTCTCTCTCTCTGTCTCTCTCTGTCTCTCTCTCTCTCTCTCTCTGTCTACTGATTCCCCGTCTGGTTCTGATGTGTTCAGGTCTAGTAAGATGTGACCCCCTTTGTCGTTTTTCTTCTCCCCATAAATTCCGGACTGAGGCATGCTGGTCTATGTATAGGTGCTCGCCGGGGGGGGTGGGAGGACCGGGGGGGGGGGTGCATAATAACATTACTGGAGACGGTAACAGACACACGTGTGTGTGGGACAGTCACACCGGCTCACACACACACTGCTGCAGCAGATCGGCTGTGTCGCCTCATCCTCCACACACACACACACACACACACACACACACACACACACACACACACTCAGGATATTGCCTTTGGTGGTGATTTGCGTGGTGGTGGTGTGTGGCTCTCTGGGAAGAACAGGGGGATGCTGTTAGGCGGAGGAGGAGAAGAGAAGAGAGGGTCCCCCTCTCCCTCCGTGTTTATAGTTGTAACCCCCTTGCTGGGGACAGATGTGAACTGAGATACACAGAACGCCACATAGGGAGAGAAGGGGGGAGAGAGAACTGTACAAACCCATGCCAAGATTCCAAGAGAGAGAGAGAGAGAGACAGAGAGAGAGAGATAGAGACAGAGAGAGAGAGAGAGACAGAGAGAGAGAGAGAGAGAGAGAGAGAGAGACAGAGACAGAGACAGAGAGACAGAGACAGACACAGAGAGAGAGACAGAGAGAGAGAGAGAGAGAGAGAGAGAGAGAGAGAGAGAGAGAGAGAGAGAGAGAGAGAGAGACAGAGACAGAGAGAGACACAGAGAGAGAGACAGAGAGAGAGGAGCTAGCTGGCTTCCACAGGGAAGGCTGCGGTGTGTTATAACCTAACCTCCTAACCTATAAATGTGCTATAAACAAACTCACCCGCTACCAGTAACAGTGCAATATGAGATATGAGATGTAACTGCTGTTCCAGGTTAGGCTGTGTGTGTGTGTGTGTGTGTGTGTGTTGACAGTGCTTCTTTGTTGTGTTTCAGGGAACGTGACCGTGTGTGTGTTATTGGAGAGAGAGAGAGAGAGAGAGCGTCGCCCGGACGCTGGTGAACAGTTTTCCGTTCCTCCTGTAATGGAAACATGAGTCTGTCCTCCTGAAGCCCTGGGAAGCGTACCCACGGAAACACGCCGCCGTGGCCCGGGATAATTATATCAAGAAGAAGTGTAGTGGTGGAGCTGGGATCTCTGGGATCTCTGGGTTACCCCCCCCCGCCCCCTCCTGGCCCCCCTGCCCCCCCCCCCCCCCCCAGGCCTGTCATGCCCAGCGCCATGCTAAAGCAGCACACCAGGAACACCACCACGTCCAAGCGTTGCCGTCTTCAACCACGGAGGAAGCCATGGAAAATGTTGGTGGAAAAGAAGTGATGTTGTTAGGCTGACTCTACATTTTCCTTCCTCCTCCTCCTCCTCCTCCTCCTCCTCCTCCTCCTCCTCCTCCTCCTCTTCTTCTGTTTCACTGTTTCCAGATATCTTCTTCTTCAGCAAACAAGGAAGGAAGCAACAGGAAACAGATTTTTCTCTCTTCTTCTCCATCTCATTTTTGTTTCGGGGGGGGGGGCCTGTGAGGTTTGTTTAACTGCCCTTCTTCTGAGGAGAGAGAGAGAGAGAGAGGGAGGGAGGGTTGGGTTGTGGACGTCAGTCAGTCCAGCAGGACCGCTCTGCTGACGCACATGTGGACCCAGAGATATGGACCCTGGATACAGCTGGCCTGCTCTGGGGCGGAGGGTGTGAGGCCCGGGGGGAGGCGAGGGGGGGGGAGGAGGGAGGGGGGAGGAGGGCCCCCACCTATGAGGAACCTCGCTGGCCAGCAGCAGCAGCAGCAGCAGTAGTCCAGAACCGCCATGGCCCAGACCAGCTTACTGCAGGGCAAACGCTTTTACTGCCGGGAGTGGGTGTTCCACAAGGTCCAGCACTGCCTGCAGGAGAAGACCAACGGCCTGACTGGGGGGGGTGAGGGTGGCGGGGGAGGGGGGGGGCGGGGGTGGGACTAGCAGCAGCAGCACCCCCAGCAACCAGCCCCCCACCTCCACCTCCCAGGGCCCTCTCGCTCCCTCCCACCCCAGCGGCGGAGGCCCTTTGTCGGGCACGGCGGGCGGGAAGTCAGCCTCCTCGGGTGGAGGTGGAGGTACGTCCTCCGGGAGTCTGTCCTGGGGGGTCCTGCTGGTGGGGGGTCCGGGCTCGGGGAAGACGGCCATCTGCACGGAGCTGCTGTGGCCCCAGGCCGCCCTGGGGGGTCACCGGGGCCTGCACCTCCAGGGGCTGGGCTACCACTTCTGCAGGGCGGAGGACGAGGCCACGCTGGGGGTGGGGGGCTTCATCCGGGGGCTGGCGGGGCAGATTAGCCGCTCGGGGCTGGTGGAGGGGTACGAGGAGAGGGTGCGGGGGGACCCCTCGGCGGCGGAGGCCCTGATGCCCGGGGAGGCGGAGAGAGACCCCGCCGACGCCTTCAAGAGGTGGGTGGAGCTGCCGGAGACGCCACACACACACCATACACACACACACCTGTACCCCCTCTCTATCTCTTTCTTTCACACACACACACCTGTACTCCCCTGTCACACACACACATACACACACACTCACGTGCTCAGACGCACACGCACACACACACACATACTAGAGACACTAGACACACACACACACACAGACGCGCGCACGGACAGACGCGCGCATGCACACACCACACACCCGTCACTCTCTCTTTCACGTGCACACACACACACACACACACACACACACACACACCTCACCCTTTGGCTTGTTAAAGGTGTAAAGGTGTTTCACTGCCTTGTTAACGTGTTTATAACATGATAACAACACCGTTTCTCTGCCTTGTTAACGTGTTTATAACATGATAACAACACTGTTTCTCTGGCTTGTTAAACGTGTTTATAACATGATAACAACACTGTTTCTCTGGCTTGTTAAACGTGTTTATAACATGATAACAACACTGATTCTCTGGCTTGTTAAAGGTGTTTATAACATGATAACACTGTTTCTCTGGCTTGTTAAAGGTGTTTATAACATGATAACAACACTGTTTCTCTGCCTTGTTAACATGTTTATAACATGATAACACTGTTTCTCTGGCTTGTTAAAGGTGTTTATAACATGATAACAACACTGTTTCTCTGCCTTGTTAACATGTTTATAACATGATAACAACACTGTTTCTCTGCCTTGTTAACATGTTTATAACATGATAACAACACTGTTTCTCTGGCTTGTTAAACATGTTTATAACATGATAACAACACTGTTTCTCTGGCTTGTTAAACATGTTTATAACATGATAACAACACTGTTTCTCTGGCTTGTTAAAGGTGTTTATAACATGGTAACAAGGCAGCCCAGCCCTCGACACACTCTTAATCCTTCCCAACCACTCAACACTCCACTATTACAATGTCTGTTTACAACTAGGGATGTCCCGATCCGATATTGATATCGGATATCGCTGCGATATTGGTCCTGAATGCTGGATCGCAGATCGCACCAGAAAAAAAATAGGCTGCGATCTGCGTGGCCGATCTGGCGTGTCACTCACGTGATGACAACAGTAGAGTTGGCTAGTTGCTACCTGTTTGTAATGAGTCTGACAATGTCATGATGCTAGCTGGTGAAATCATAAACCATTTGCTTTAGTAATTTTTCGGTTATTTACATAGTCTGAAACTACAGATGGTAAGCTTTCAAATGATGCGTCATACATTGAAATCGGAAAAAAATTCAAGGTGACACGAGTATTTGAATGTTGGTGCACCGAATGGGAATGCGACAGGAGAAAAGTGACTGATCAAACCACAACAACAAACGCTGCTAGCGGCTAACAGTGGAACATCGCTACAAACGTCTAACTGCGTTTTTATAACATCACAACATACTGAGAGAACATGGACATGCTAAAAACACATAACTACACATAACTAGATGAACACACAGTCCTTGCTTTTGAACACGTCCTAAAACGAGAGTATGTTTACAAGTCATTATCACTTACTGGTAGCCTCCGAAAAACGAGAATAGTTAATCCAATCCACAGATTATAACTGTTTTTTATTATATGGACTGGGTACTTAAAACTTGAGTTGAAAAAAAAGAAAACCAGATATTGTTGACACCCCTTCGATTTCTGGTCTCACCAGCAGCGTCACTAGGCTACACTTTTAAAAAGGGTCCTATAATTGATTTGCCATTTGTAAGAGAAGATAAATAGAATAAAAACCTGAAGGCACTAAAACTAGAAATCAGACAGTAACTCTTTTTTGTCTACAATGCTGAATGCTGCGGTCTAAATTGTTTTAACCAGTTGGTCACTGAGTACTGCAGAGTACTGTTTTTGTTGCTTGAATAAAGGCTGGCAGTCTTTAATAGCCAACTGTTGTTGTGGACTATATACTGGGGAAGTATTTGTTATTATTCAGGAGTAAAACAATAAATACAAATATCGGATTGGTATTGCAGATACCTGAAGCCCAGGTATCGGTATCGGTAGTGAAAAAATGGGATCGGGACATCCCTATTTACAACACAGTAATAACACACGCTGCCCCCACCCTCCCCCTCCTGGCCCATTGATGTGCTGTTGGTGGTTTCCTCCTGTGAGGCGTGTGTGTGTGTGTGTGTGTGTGTGTGGGCCTCTCTGCAGGGGAGAAAGGTCAGTTATTTTAAGGCCGTTCAGCTCAGGTGACCAGAGGAAGGGACAGCTTTGAAGTATGGCTGACTGGTTGACTGACTGGTTTACTGACTGGTTGACTGGCTGGTTTACTGACTGACTGGTTTACTGACTGGTTGACTGACTGGTTTACTGACTGGTTTACTGACTGGTTGACTGACTGGTTTACTGGCTGGTTGACTGACTGGTTGACTGACTGGTTGACTGACTGGTTGACTGGCTGGTTGACTGACTGGTTTACTGACTGGTTGACTGACTGGTTGACTGACTGGCTGACTGACTGACTGGTTTACTGACTGGTTGACTGACTGGTTTACTGACTGACTGGTTTACTGACTGGTTGACTGACTGGTTTACTGACTGGTTTACTGACTGGTTGACTGACTGGTTGACTGACTGGTTTACTGACTGGTTGACTGACTGGTTGACTGACTGGCTGACTGACTGACTGGTTGACTGACTGGTTTACTGACTGGTTTACTGGCTGGTTTACTGACTGACTGGTTGACTGACTGGTTGACTGACTGGCGGACTGACTGACTGGTTTACTGACTGGTTTACTGGCTGGTTGACTGACTGGTTTACTGACTGGTTTACTGACTGGTTGACTGACTGGTTTACTGACTGGTTTACTGACTGACTGGTTTACTGACTGGTTGACTGACTGACTGGTTGACTGACTGGTTTACTGACTGGTTTACTGGCTGGTTGACTGACTGGTTTACTGACTGGTTTACTGGCTGGTTGACTGACTGGTTTACTGGCTGGTTTACTGACTGGTTTACTGACTGACTGGTTGACTGACTGGTTTACTGACTGGTTTACTGACTGACTGGTTTACTGACTGACTGGTTTACTGACTGGTTTACTGACTGACTGGTTTACTGGCTGGTTTACTGACTGACTGGTTGACTGACTGGTTTACTGACTGGTTTACTGGCTGGTTTACTGACTGACTGGTTGACTGACTGGTTTACTGACTGGTTTACTGACTGGTTTACTGACTGGTTTACTGACTGGTTTACTGGCTGGTTGACTGACTGGTTTACTGACTGGTTTACTGACTGGTTTACTGGCTGGTTGACTGACTGGTTTACTGACTGACTGGTTGACTGACTGGTTTACTGACTGGTTTACTGACTGACTGGTTTAATAATTTTAATAATTTTGCCATTTAGCAGACGCTTTTATCCAAAGCGACTTACAATTACGAATTACAGGGACATTCCCCCTGGAGTAACTGAGGGCTAAGTGCCTTACCCAAGGGCACACTAGTAGTGGTGTGGCTTCAGGCGGGATTTGAACTCACAACCTTCCGTTCACAAGTCCAACTCACTATCCACTAGACCCCACTACTAACCAGAGGTTTACTGACTGGTTTACTGACTGACTGGTTGACTGACTGACTGGTTTACTGACTGGTTTACTGACTGACTGGTTTACTGACTGACTGGCTGGTTTACTTGTGTGCTGACTGACTGGGTGGCTGGTTTGCTGGCTGGTTAGTTTACTGACTGGTTTGCTGGCTGGTTAGTTTACTGGCTGGTTTGCTGGCTGGTTAGTTTACTGACTGGTTAACTGACTGGTTGACTGACTGGTTTACTGACTGGTTTACTGGTTTACTGGCTGGTTTACTGGTTGGTTGACTGATTTACTGACTGGCTGACTGACTGACTGGTTTGCTCACTGACTGGCTGGTTTAGTTGTGTGCTGACTGACTGGGTGACTGGTTTGCTGGCTGGCTAGTTTAGTGAGTGGGTGGCTGGTGTGCTGGCTGGTGTGCTGGCTGGTTTGCTGGCTGGCCTGTGTGCAGACAGAGCACATGTGTAAGTCAGTCCTGTACAGGATCATGCTGGGGCGTAACATGAACACCCTCTGTTATGGTGGACTGAGCTAACTCACCCGCCATGTGTGTGTGTGTGTGTGTGTGTGTGTGTGAGTGTATCTGTGTGTGTGTGTGTGTGTGTGTGTGTATCTGTGTCTGTGTCTGTGTCTGTATAGTGTCTGTGTGCACGTGCGCGCCTGCAGTATGTGTGAGTGTGTCTGTGTATGTAAGTTATGCAAGTGTGTGTGTGCGTGTGTGTGTGTGTGTGTATGTGTGTGTGTGTGTGTGTGTGTGTGTGTGTGTGTATGTGTGTGCAGGTCAGGCAGTCTGGGCTGGAATGTGGCGTTGAACACACACTCCTCTTGTCTCCCCATCTGTGGAGGGTTATTGTGTGTGTGTGTGTGTGTGTGTGTGTGTGTGTGTGTGTGTGAGAGGCAGAAAGTAGGTCAGTCGTTCAGAGGTAAGTGGTTCCTGAGCGGTCAGCAGAGCTCAGGCCCCGCCCCCTCAGGCTCCGCCCCCTCCACGTTCTCCCTGACAGGAAGTTCAGGCCGCTGCTTCCTGTCGGAGGGTAATAACAGTGAGGATGTGGAGGGCCGTGGACGCTGACCTCTGACTTCTGGGATATAAACCCTCCTGATTGGTTCCAGCTGGATGCCGTCACTGGAATGCCGGGCCTCCCTCCCTCCCCCCCCTCCCTCCCTCCCCCCCCTCCCTCCCTCCCTCTCTCTCTCTCTCTGTCTCTGTCTGTCTCTCTGTCTCTCTCTCTCCCTCCCTCCCTGCCTCCCTCCCTCTCTCTCTCTCTGTCTGTCTCTCTCTGTCTGTCTGTCTCTCTCTCCCTCTCTCCCCCCCTGCCTCCCTCCTCCCTGCCTCCCTCCCTCCCTGCCTCCCTCTCTCTCTCCCTCCCTCCCTCTCTCCCTCCCTCCCTCCCTCCCTCCCTCTCTCCCTCCCTGCTTCCCTCTCTCTCTCCCTCCCTACCTCCCTGCCTCCCTCCCTGCCTCTCTCTCTCTCTCTCCCCCCCACCCTCCCTCCTTCCCTGCCTCCCTCCCTGTCTCCCAGTCTCCCTCCCTCCCTCCCTCTAGGGGGGGTGAGAGGGGGGGGGGGTCAGAGGGGTGTTGTTTGTGGGGTAAATAAGCACTTTGAGAATGTCTTCATCAGCGTCTCAGGTTTAAGCGCAGCGTGCTGCCGTAGTAAACACACACACACACACACTCCCCCCCAGGGCGTAGCAGTAGAGACAGTTAGCCCTGATGCTATCGTGTTACCAGAACCCTGACACTTCTACATGTTCTATCTCAGGGTTCTCCCACGAGGGTTTGGAACAGCGTGCCGCTGGATTGCATGATCCAGATTCACGTTCTAGACTCACCATCTAGACTCACGTTCCAGACTCACGTTCTAGACTGGGAAGGCCACTGAAGAACACTGAACTCATTGTCATGTTCATGAAACCAGTCTGAGACGACTTCTGCTTGGTGACATGGTGCATTATCATGCAGGAGGCACCATTAGAAGATGGGTACATTGTGTCCACGAAGGGAGGCACATGGTCAGCTACAATACTCAGACAGGCTGCGGCATTCAAGCGGTGATTGATTGGTAACGGACCCAAAGTGTGGCAAGAAAACATCCCCACCACCATTACACCACCTGGATGAATGAGAAGGTGTCCCTAATAAAGTGTCCAATGATTGTAGAATCTAAATCTAGGTGTTAAGGTCACTTTCATTACATGTTGTGAGTGATGTAGGTTATTATTATTATTATTATTATTATTATTATTATTATTATTATTATTATTATATTAGGGGCGGCTGTGGCTCAGCAGGTAGAGCCGACGTCTAATGATGGCAAGCTCGGCAGCTCGGCGGTTCAAACCCCTGCTAGCCACGTGTCGAAGTGTCCTCGAGCAAGGCACTGAACCCCTCATTGCTCCAGGGTCCGTCTATGGCTGTGACCCCTGACCCCTGGACTAGAGCATAAATACATGTCGTACTCTGCGATGACAAAGCTTGAACCTTCTTCTTATTATTATTCAAAAGAACCCTCCCTTTCCGCTGCGGTAGATTAGCGTACGCTCTTCCATTTACAGCAACAATGTGCCATTCCTCCATCAAAGGCTCCCTCCCCCACCCTCCCTCCCCCTCCCTCTCCCCTGTATCAAAGGCCTCTCCTATGGTTTGACTACCCAACTAGAAGTGGAATTCATGTGGCTTCAGAACCAGACAACACACTCTCTCTCTCTCTCTCTCTCTCTCTCTCTCTCTCTCTCTCTCTCTCTCTCTCTCTGTCTCTCTCTCTCTCTCTCTGTCTCTCTTTCTCTCTGTCTCTCTGTCTCTCTCTCTGTCTCTCTCTCTCTGTCTCTCTCCCTCTGTATGTCTCTCTCGCTCTGTCTCTTTCCCACTCTCTTTCTCTCTCTCTCTGTCTCTCTCTCTGTCTGTCTCTCCCCCAGAGGACAAAAGAACACACATAAATATGTGGAATGACTAGAGTCATGTGGTGTGTGTGTGTGTGTGCCTGTGTCTGTGTCTGTGTCTGTGTGTGTGTGCGCGTGTTTGTGTGTGTGCACGTGTGTGTGTGTGTGTGTGAGAGCGCTGAGGTCTCAGTAATGTTGCTGAGACGGCTGGTTGGCCGTTTCCTGTTTAGGTGTGAGAGTTAGCCTCTCTGTTAGCTTAGCCCCTCTGTATCCTAGACCCGCTATAGACCCTCTATACACCCTCTATATACCCTCTATATACCCTCTATATACCCTCTATATACCCGCTATAGACCCTCTATACACCCTCTATATACCCTCTATATACCCTCTATACACCCTCTATACACCCTCTATATACCCTCTATATACCCTCTATATACCCTCTATACACCCTCTATATACCCTCTATATACCCTCTATACACCCTCTATATACCCTCTATATACCCTCTATATACCCTCTATATACCCTCTATATACCCTCTATACACCCTCTATATACCCTCTATATACCCTCTATATACCCTCTATATACCCTCTATACACCCTCTATATACCCTCTATATACCCTCTATATACCCTCTATACACCCTCTATATACCCTCTATATACCCTCTATATACCCTCTATATACCCGCTATAGACCCTCTATATACCCTCTATACACCCTCTATACACCCTCTATATACCCTCTATATACCCTCTATATACCCTCTATATACCCTCTATATACCCTCTATATACCCTCTATATACCCTCTATACACCCTCTATATACCCTCTATATACCCTCTATACACCCTCTATATACCCTCTATATACCCTCTATACACCCTCTATATACCCTCTATATACCCTCTATATACCCTCTATACACCCTCTATACACCCTCTATATACCCTCTATATACCCTCTATACACCCTCTATATACCCTCTATATACCCTCTATACACCCTCTATATACCCTCTATATACCCTCTATATACCCTCTATATACCCTCTATACACCCTCTATACACCCTCTATATACCCTCTATATACCCTCTATATACCCTCTATACACCCTCTATATACCCTCTATATACCCTCTATACACCCTCTATATACCCTCTATATACCCTCTATATACCCTCTATATACCCGCTATAGACCCTCTATACACCCTCTATATACCCTCTATATACCCTCTATACACCCTCTATACACCCTCTATATACCCTCTATATACCCTCTATATACCCTCTATACACCCTCTATATACCCTCTATATACCCTCTATACACCCTCTATATACCCTCTATATACCCTCTATACACCCTCTATATACCCTCTATATACTCTCTATACACCCTCTATATACCCTCTATATACCCTCTATACACCCTCTATACACCCTCTATATACCCTCTATACACCCTCTATATACCCTCTATATACCCTCTATATACCATCTATACACCCTCTATACCCTCTATACACCCTCTATATACCCTCTATATACCCTCTATATACCCTCTATATACCCTCTATATACCCTCTATACACCCTCTATATACCCTCTATATACCCTCTATATACCCTCTATATACCCTCTATATACCCTCTATATACCCTCTATACACCCTCTATATACCCTCTATATACCCTCTATATACCCTCTATATACCCTCTATATCACTCTATATACCATCTATACACCCTCTATATACCCTCTATACACCCTCTATATACCCTCTATATACCCTCTATATACCCTCTATATACCCTCTATATACCCTCTATATACCCTCTATATACCCTCTATACACCCTCTATATACCCTCTATATACCCTCTATATACCCTCTATATACCCTCTATATACCCTCTATATACCCTCTATACACCCTCTATACACCCTCTATACACCCTCTATACACCCTCTATACACCCTCTATACACCCTCTATACACCCTCTATATACCCTCTATATACCCTCTATACACCCTCTATATACCCTCTATATACCCTCTATATACCCTCTATACACCCTCTATATACCCTCTGTACACCCTCTATACACCCTCTATATACCCTCTATATACCCTCTATATACCCTCTATATACCCTCTATATAGAGGGAGAAAGCGCATTGGCAGGCCGTGTTAACCCGTATTGTCGCAGCCGTTCAATATCTGGCAGAACATAATCTGGCATTTAGAGGAACCAGTAATAAGATCAACGAGGAAAACAATGGTAACTTTTTAGGCCTTATAGAAATGATAGCGAAAGTTGACCCAACCATGCAAGAGCATCTCAAACGGATACAAAGTAAAGACACCCATCAACATTATCTGGGGTCTAATATTCAGAACGAAATCATTGGTATCCTGGCTTCAAACGTGAAAAACTCCATCCTAAATGACACGAAGACTGCGAAGTATTTTTCGATTATTCTCGACTGCACTCCAGATATGAGCCATCAAGAGCAGATGTCGCTTGTACTGCGTTTTGTGAATATGAACTCCCTTGAGGTGAGCATCGAGGAACATTTTGTTGGTTTTATTGAGACAAGTGATCAGACTGGAACAGGACTGACAGATTCTGTTCTCGCTGAACTGGTGCGGCTTGGTCTCGATATAAGCGACTGTAGTGTAGAGGACAAGGGTACGATAATGGTTAGAATATGAAAGGACAGCAGCAAGGCGTGCAGGCTTGCATACTCCGTCTGAATCCCCGTGCCTACTTCATGCCATGCGGTTGTCACAGCCTGAATCTGATGTTGGGAGACATGGCAAAATGTTGCCCAAAAGCAATGACTTTCTTTGGTGTTGTACAACGTATATACACACTATTTGCCGCTTCAATTAAACGTTGGGAAATATTGAAAGCAAATGCTCCATCTCTCACTGTTAAACCGCTATCTGAGACGAGGTGGGAATGCCGGATAGAGAGTGTGAAAGCAATCCGCTACCAAACAAATAATATTAAGGATGCTTTGCTTGAAGTGGCAGAGAGCAGTAATGACCCTAAAGTTAAAAGTGAGGCCCTGTCCCTGGTCAACTATGAGCTGCAAAACTTTGAATTCATTCTTGCTATGATCATATGGTATGATATGTTGTTCGCCGTGAACACTGTGAGTAAGAGTCTTCAGTCTAAGGATATGCAGCTGGATGTAGCCCTGTCTCAGATTAAGGGACTAATTCAGTTCATGGAGAAATACAGAGAGACCGGATTTACCTCTGCAAAAATAACAGCAATTGAGATTGATCTTCAGAGATGGATGTTGATGCAGTATTCACGGAATCACGTGAATTATAATAACTTTATTCACCTTATTAACCTATTTTGTCACGACCAGAGGTAGGACCCAAACGCAGACTCAGGTGAACAGGTAAGAGTTAAATAATAAAGGTTTATTTCTAGTAACAAGGCTGATGGGAATAGGCAGGTGGGTCGTCAGGCAGGCGGGAGGTCAGGCAGGACGAAGGGTCGGCAGGCAGGTGGAGTAGTCGGCAGACAGGCAGGGGGTCAGACAGGAGGAGTAGTCGGCAGACAGGCAGGGGGTCAGGTCACAAGGGAAAATTAATAAGTAACAGGCTAATTACTGGGTTATTAACCTATATGTGTTTATGATTGATAAAACGTTCATGCATAATTATTATTGCTTATTATTATTGTTGATGAGGCTTATATTTTCTATTATTATTATTATTATTATTCAACAATTAAACATTTAGCTTCAGGAAGTCAGGTATGCTTACCTCAGTGAGATGACTGGCCCTGCTGGGTGGTACACAGCTTGTCTATTCTGGGGGAGATGGAGGTTGTCAGGCAGAGCATCATGTCATCCTCAGGCTGCAGTCTTGAACGGTATTTGCTCTTCAGGTAGGTGAGGGAGGAGAATCCACTTTCGCAAAGATATGTGGTTGCAAAAGGCAAGAGGCTCACCATGGCCTTTGCTGTCAGTTGTGGGAAGAATTGAACCAATTGCGCGTTTCACGTCAGGCGAGATCACCGCGGAATCCGCCAACTCCTCCACTGATGGAAACATGGAGATGTTATCTCCCCTGACGCGCTCTCTCCATCTTTTCGTTTTTTTCAGGAAGCCTTCCATCTTATCATACAGCTGAATGGCGTGTGTATTGCGGCCCTGCATAGAACTGTTCAGCCGGTTCAACTCTGCGAAAACGTCCGCCAGATATGCCAGTTTAAAGACCCAGGCATTGTCGATGAAATGCGCAGCCAGCTCCGCGCGGTTTTGGCCAATTAGAAATTCGTGGATAGCTGTGCGTAATTCAAATACTCGTGCCAATACGGATCCACGGGAAAGCCATCTGACTTCTGAATGGTAAAGGAGCGCTGTGTGTTCCTCTCCTGTAGCGGCGCATAAAGAAGCGAAGAGGCGAGTTTGTAGGGCACTCTTCTTAATAAAATGTACAGCCTTTACAACAGTGTCCATAACATCGGCAAACTCAGCACTCATTTCTTTAGCGGCGAGGGATTCTCTGTGCAGCATGCAGTGAGTCCACATCACTTTGGGGGTGACTTTTCTGACAAGCGCCATCAGTCCACTCTTTTGCCCAGTCATAGCGCGCGCACCGTCGGTACACACCGCGACACACTTTGCCCAACGTACGTAATTTTCACCGAAAAAGTCATCAATCACTTTGAAAATTTCAGCACTTGTTGTGCGTTCAGGAAGCTTCTTACAAAACAAGAACTCTTCACACATTTCGTCTTGGTCAACAAAGCGCACAAATGCCAAGAGCTGTGCGTCTTTGGAGATGTCCACGGATTCATCCAATTGGAGTGCAAATGCCTCCGCCGTTTGTAATTTCTCAATTAACTGCACCCTCACATCCGATGCCATTTCACCAATTCGCCGAGCAATTGTTGTGTCTGACAATGGGATAGTCTTCAACTTTTCTGCATATCCATCATTCCCAAACATGGTCTTGCACATATCAGTGGCCGCAGGCAATATCAAATCTTCTGCAATTGTGTATGGCTTTTTACACTGGGCAACGCGAAGAGCAACTTGATATGAGGCTTTCAAAGCAAGCTCACCGACTTTCGCAGATTTTCTTATCATTGTCTGTTGGCCTTGGAGAGAGTGCAGACGAGCCTGAAAGTAGTCCAGTGCTCTATCTTGTAAGTGGCCATGATTCGTCTCCAAGTGTCGTTGCAGCTTTGATGGCTTCATGCTTTCGTTTGAGAGCGTCGGCGCACAAACAACACACACCGGCAATTCCACTCCTTCGGTTTCTTTGAAAGTAAATCCAAACTTTAGGTACACTTCTGAATATTTTCGGGACTTTTCTCTTTTGCGTTTATCTGCCCCTGGGGCAGGCGCTGCTGGGGCCGAGGTGGAAGGAGTAGGCCTAGCCGTTGGATCTCGAGCTCGAGGTCTCGTTACTGTTACACATTTATCCATCCTGCTTCACTAATTAATAGTAGTAACTAATAATGTGAAGTTATAATATAATTATTGGACTCGGACAACTTGCGCACGTTTAACTCAACCAGTTTAATCAACACTCAGCTTCAACAGTGCCTCGGGTCATTACCCATAATGCAAATAGTAAATAGTACATTTTTATTGTAAATAGTTTTTTGTCAAAAGTAGCTTATTATTGCCTATTAATGCTTGTAGTTTACTCAATATAACTTTTGTTATATTTTTTACACAAATTATTTTGGTGAAAATTGTAAATTATTCTGAAAAAAATTGGCGGACCCCCTGCAGTACCTCTGCGGACCCCCTAGGGGTCGCGGACCCCCGGTTGAAGACCACTGTCTTAGACGCTAGGTATCTTAGATGCTAG
>NC_137677.1:28334297-28336797 GCF_963989245.1 Nansenia antarctica | reverse complement strand
ACCTTATAACACCTTATAACACCTTATAACACACCTTATAACACCTTATAACACACCTTATAACACCTTATAACACACCTTATAACACCTAATAACACCTTATAACACACCTTATAACACCTTATAACACCTTATAACACACCTTATAACACACCTTATAACACCTTATAACACCTTATAACACACCTTATAACCCCTTATAACACCTTATAACACCTTATAACACCTTATAACACCTTATAACACCTTATAACACCTTATAACCCCTTATAACACCTTATAAACACCTTATAACACACCTTATAACACCTTATAACACACTTATAACACACCTTATAACACCTTATAACACCTTATAACACACCTTATAACACCTTATAACACCTTATAACACCTTATAACACCTTATAACACACCTTATAACCACTTATAACACCTTATAACACCTTATAACACCTTATAACACACCTTATAACACCTTATAACACCTTATAACACCTTATAACACCTTATAACACCTTATAACACATCTTATAACACCTTATAACACACCTTATAACACCTTATAACACACCTTATAAAACACCTTATAACACCTTATAACACCCCTTATAACACCTTATATTACACCTTATAACACCTTATAACACCTTATAACACCTTATAACACCTTATAACACCTTATAACACACCTTATAACCCCTTATAACACCTTATAACACCTTATAACACCTTATAACACACCTTATAACACCTTATAACTCCTTATAACACCTATATTACACCTTATAACACCTTATAACACCTTATAACACCTTATATTACACCTATAACACACCTTATAACACCTTATAACACCTTATAACACCTTATAACACACCTTATAACACACCTTATACACCTTATAACACCTTATAACACACCTTATAACACCTTATAACACCTTATAACACCTTATAACACCTTATAACACCTTATAACACCTTATACACATCTTTATAACACTCTTATAACACCTTATAACACACCTTATAACACCTTATAACACCTTATAACACCTTATAACACACCTTATAACACCTTATAACACCTTATAACACACCTTATAACACACCTTATAACACCTTTATACACACCTTATAACACCTTATAACACCTTATAACACCTTATAACACACCTTATACACATCTTATAACACCTTATAACACCTTATAACACCTTATATTACATCTTATAACACACCTTATAACACCTTATAACACCTTATATTACACCTTATAACACACCTTATAACACCTTATACACACCTTATAACACCTTATAACACCTTATAACACCTTATAACACCTTATAACACCTTATAACACCTTATAACACACCTTATAACACCTTATAACACCTTATAACACCTTATAACACACCTTATAACACCTTATAACACACCTTATAACACCTTATAACACCTTATAACACACCTTATAACACCTTATAACACCTTATAACACCTTATAACACCTTATAACACCCTTATAACACACCTTATAACACCTTATAACACACCTTATAACACCTTATAACACGCTTATCTCGACACCTTATAAACACCTTGATAACACCTTATAACACACCTTATAACACCTTATAACACCTTATAACACCTTATAACACCTTATAACACCTTATAACACACCTTATAACACCTTATAACACCTTATAACACACCTTATAACACATCTATAACACCTTATAACACACCTTATAACACCTTATAACACCTTATAACACCTTATAACACACCTTATAAACACCTTATAACACCTTATAACACACCTGTATAACACCTTATAACCACCTTATAACACACCTTATAACACCTTATAACACCTTATAACACCTATAACACCTTATAACACCTTATAACACCTTATAACACCTAAACACTTATAACACCTTATAACACACCTTATAACCAACATCTTATAACACCTTATAACACTCTTATAACACCTTATAACACCTTATAACACCTTATAACAAACCTTATAACACACCTTATAACACCTTATAACACCTATAACACCCTTATAACACCCTTATAACACCTTATAACACCTTATAACACCTTATAACACCTTATAACACACCTTATAACCACCTTATAACCACACCTTATAACACCTATAACACCCCCCTTATAACACCTATACCACCTTATAACACCCCTTATAACCACCTTATACACCTTATAACACCTTATAACACCTTATAACACCTTATAACACCTTATAACCCTTATATCTTATAACTCTTATAACAACCTTATAACACCTTATAACCATATAACCTTATAACACACCTTATAACACCTTATAACACTTACACACACCTATAACCCACCTTATAACACACCTTATAACACCTTATAACACCTTATAACACACCTTATAACACCTTATAACACCTTACAACACACCTTATAACCCACCTTATAACATGTGC
>NC_137677.1:28298597-28326097 GCF_963989245.1 Nansenia antarctica | reverse complement strand
TGTATGTTAGTGGTGTGTGTGTGTGTGTGTGTGTGTGTATGTTAGTGGTGTGTGTGTGTGTATGTTAGTGGTGTGTGTGTGTGTGTGTGTGTATGTTAGTGGTGTGTGTGTGTGTGTGTGTGTGTGTGTGTGTGTTGAATGAATGAATGAATGAATGAAAGCATTTATTTCGAACATGTGTAGAGAGAAATAGTTATAACAACAAAAGACAAAACAAAAACAAGAAAAAACTAAACAAAACAAAAACACTATTTACTTCACATGTCCGAAAAGGAGTAGGAAGAAGCATATAAGCTTATTTAATCCCCTTCTCCAATACTTAGAGATTAATAATTAATAATCAGCAGTTGACTTCAATATAAATATTTTTTTATTATTTTTTATTTTTTATTAAATCAAATGTATTTACATATTGACCAACAATAGAAAACAGATAATGTAAATAAACAAATAATCTGTGAAAACAACAACTATCAAAGCCCTTCTTCCTCCTCGTACCTGGTGAAAACCATGTTTATTTTTATTTTTTTATACCGCTTTTTGAACTGGGTCATGCATGTTAGTGGTGTGTGTGTGTGTGTTTGTGTGTATGTTCGTGGTGTGTGTGTGTGTGTGTGTGTGTGTTAGTGGTGTGTGTTTGTGTGTAGTGGTGTGTGTGTGTGTGTGTGTATGTTAGTGGTGTGTATGTGTGTGTATGTTAGTGGTGTGTGTGTGCGTGTGTGCGTGCGTGCGCATGCGTGTGTGTGTGTGTGTGTGTGTGTGTGTGTGAGGGTCTTACAGTAGCGTAGAGCACGAAGAGGAAGGCAAGTGGAAACACTTAGGCAGCGGTTTTGAGGGAGGGAGGGAGGGAGGGGGTGGGGGGGAGGGAGGGAGGGAGGGAGGAAGGGAGGGAGGGAGGGAGGAAGGGAGAGGGGCAGGGGGGAGGGAGACTTGGGGGGGAGGGAGGCTTGGGGGTGAGGGGGGAGTCAGGAGAAGCTTGTTGAATAGAACCATCTCCCCCATGTTGATAAGTGATATCCTCATCTGGTCTGATATATTATAATATCATCTGGTTATAATACAACTGTTTAATAGAGAGGGTCAGATGCATTAGATACACACACACAGAGACAGACACAGAGACAGACACAGAGACAGACACAGAGACACACACACACACACACAGACACACCAGATGTGTTCATTGAGTATGACTGATGAAGAGTAGCGTCCTCCAGACTGTGTGTGTGTGTGTGTGTGTGTGTGTGTGTGTGTGTGTGTCTGTGTGTGTGTGTGTGTGTGTGTGTGTGTGTGTGTGCGTGTGTGCGTGCATGCGTGCGTGCGTCCCAGCAGGCTGTTTGGTTTGTTGTCATGGAGACTATGACAGCCATGTGGATGCTTGGCTATGCTAGGTGGATGTGTGCTGATGCTAGGCTATGCTAGGTGGATGTGTACTGATGCTAGGCTATGCTAGGTTAGTACTGAAGGTAGGATCTTGTGTTAGTGTTAGCTAGGACCTGTATGCACTCACTGCAATGTAAGCCGCTTCAGATACAAGCGTCAGTTAAACGGCCCTCCTCATAGCCCCCCCCCTCCCCCTCATAGCCCCCCCCACCACCACTGACAGCAGCCGTAACCCTCCTAAAGACTGTATTTACCGCCTCTGTATTCTGACAACCTGGCAAATTACACCTCTACTCTCCTCTTTCTCTCTCTCTCCCTCTCTCTGTCTCTCCCTCTCTCTCTTTCCCCCTCTTTCTCTCTGTCTCTCCCCCCCTCTCTCTCTCTCTCTCTCTCTGTCTCTCCCTCTCTCTCCCTCTCTCTCTGTCCCCCCCACCCTCTCTCTCTGTCTCTCCCCCTCTCTCTCTCTCTCTGTCTCTCCCTCTTTCTCTCTGTCCCTCTCTCTCTCTGTCTCTCTCTCCCCCCCTTCCATCTCTCCCCACTTTATATCTCCCTCATCCCCCCTCCCCCTCCATCTCTCTTTCCCTCCCTCCCTCACTCATTCTCTCCCTCTCTCTGTCTCTCTCTCTCTCTCTCTCTCCCTCTCTCTCCCTCTCTCTCTCTCTCTCTCTCTCTCTCTCTCTCAGGTTTAGCCTGCTACAAGCCAGGTTGACAGACAGGCTTCAGTGTTTTTTTTAGGCTCCAGTTATAAGAGAGAAAGGCAGGTCAGCTCTCGTCTCATTGGAGGATATTTAATTAGGTCTTAATTTGATTTGAGGAGAATAAATGCCCCGGTAATTCCTGGCATATCATTGGAAGTGCCTCGGTAGACAGGGTGGTATCCCAGAATGCCAAGAATAACTCTGCACAACTACCTGTTCCACAGCGAGCTGCGCTCAGAACACATTCCACAGGAACCTTAGATCTGTGATGTGAACACGCTAGGCTAGGCTAGGCTAGGCTAGCTGACCAGATGGCTCCAGACTGTGTTGGAGTGTGGACATTAGGGATGTCCCGATCACACTACCGATACTGATATCGATACCTGGGCTTCAGGTATCTGCGATACCGATACCGATCCGATATTAGTATTTATTGTTTTACTCCTGAATAATAACAAATACTTCCCCAGTATATAGTCCACAACAACAGTTGGCTATTAAAGACTGCCAGCCTTTATTCAAGCAACAACAACAGTACTCTGCAGTACTCAGTGACCAACTGGTTAAAACAATTTAAACAGCAGCATTCAGCATTGTAGACAAAAAAAGAGTTACTGTCTGATTTCTAGTTTTAGTGCCTTCAGGTTTTTATTCCATTTATCTTCTCTTACAAATGGCAAATCAATTATACCCTTTTAAACGTGCAGCCTAGTGCGCCCGCTGGTGAGACCAGAAACCAGTTTTAAAGTACCCAGTCCATATAATAAAAAACTGTCGATCACTAAATACTTATAATCTGTGGATTGGATTAACTGTTCTCGTTTGTCGGAGGTTACCAGTAAGTGATAATGACTTGTAAACATACTCTCGTTTTAGGATGTGTTCAAAAGCAAGGACTGTGTGTTCATCTAGTTATGTGTAGTTATGTGTTTTTAGCATGTCCATGTTCTCTCAGCATGTTGTGATGATATAAAAACGCAGTTAGACGTTCCTAGCGATGTACCACTCTTAGCCGCTAGCTGTTAGCAGCGTTTGTTGTTGTGGTTTGATCAGTCACTTTTCTCCTGTCGCATTCCCTTTCGGTGCACCAACATTCAAATACTGTGTCGTCTTGAATTCTTTTCCGATTTCAATGTATGACGCATCATTTGAAAGCTTACCATCTGTAGTTTCAGACTATGTAAATAACCCAAAAATTACTTAAGCAAATGGTTTATTATTTCACCAGCTGGCATCATGACATGTCAGACTCATTACACACAGGTAGCCAACTCTCATGCATGTGACCAATGACTACTACTGTTGTCATCACGTGAGTGACACGTCAGATCGGGCACGCAGATCGCAGCCTATTTTTTTTCTGGTGCGATCTGCGATCCAGCATTCAGGACCAATATCGCAGCGAAATGCGATATCAATATCGGATCGGGACATCCTTAGTGGACATGCTTGGGATGGGAGGGATGGAGGGATGAAGGTAGAGAGGAAGGGATGGATGGAGGTAGAGATGGAGGGAGGGAGGAATGGAGGTAGCAAGGGAGGGAGGGAGGGTGGGAGGGAGGGAGGGATGGAGGGATGAAAGTAGACCAGAATGGTTCCAGACTGTGTTGGAGTGTGGACACGCTAGGCTAGGCTACGCTACGCTACGCTAGGTGACCAGATGGCTCCAGACAGCCTTGTTCCCTGCAGGCCTAGAGGTGTGTTAGACGTGGCTGGACGCAGCCAGTGAAACTAGACTGACGTCCAGGAATGAAAACATCCCTGTTCAGGGGCCAGGCCCGGTCGACTGGGGCCAGAGAGGTCAGGGAGGTCAGGGAGGTCACGCAGAGGTCAAATAGAACACTAAACACTAAGGCCTGATGCTGGAGAAAGGTCATATGGTGCTCAGGACCCTCCCATCACCACGACAACCAGCTCTGTCGTCTTTACAAGACGGTGTCTGTGGAACCCGGTGAGAGGGGTGGGGGGTGAGAGGGGTGAGAGGGCTGAGAGGGGTGAGAGGGTGGAGGGGTGGAGGGGTGAGAGGGTGGAGGGGTGGAGTCGTGAGAGGGCTGAGAGGGGTGGAGGGGTGAGAGGGTTGAGAGGGGTGAGAGGGGTGGAGGGGTGAGAGGGCTGAGAGGGTGGAGGGGTGAGAGGGTTGAGAGGGGTGAGAGGGGTGGAGGGGTGAGAGGGGTGGAGGGGTGAGAGGGTGGAGGGGTGGAGGGGTGAGAGGGTGGAGGGTTGAGAGGGCTGAGAGGGTGGAGGGGTGAGAGGGTGGAGGGGTGAGAGGGCTGAGAGGGTGGAGGGGTGAGAGGGGTGAGAGGGTGGAGGGTTGAGAGGGGTGAGAGGGGTGGAGGGATGAGAGGGGGGAGGGGTGAGAGGGGTGAGAGGGGTGGAGGGGTGAGAGAGCTGAGAGGGCTGAGAGGGTGGAGGGGTGAGAGGGCTGGAGGGGTGAGAGGGGTGGAGGGGTGAGAGGGTGGAGGGCTGAGAGGGCTGGGAGGGGTGAGAGGGGTGGAGGGGTGAGAGGGGTGGAGGGGTGAGAGGGTGGAGAGGTGAGAGGGGTGAGAGGGGTGAGAGGGCTGAGAGGGGTGGAGGGGTGAGAGGGGTGGAAGGGTGGAGGGGTGAGAGGGCTGGAGGGGTGAGAGGGGTGGAGGGGTGAGAGGGGTGGAGGGGTGAGAGGGTGGAGAGGTGAGAGGGGTGGAGGGGTGAGAGGGGTGGAGGGGTGAGAGGGTGGAGGGCTGAGAGAGCTGAGAGGGGTGAGAGAGCTGAGAGGGGTGAGAGGGGTGGAGGGCTGAGAGGGTGGAGGGCTGAGAGGGCTGGGAGGGGTGAGAGGGGTGGAGGGGTGAGAGGGGTGGAGGGGTGAGAGGGGTGGAGGGGTGAGAGAGCTGAGAGGGGTGGAGGGGTGAGAGGGCTGAGAGAGCTGAGAGGGGTGGAGGGGTGAGAGGGGTGAGAGGGGTGGAGGGGTGAGAGGGGTGGAGGGGTGAGAGGGGTGGAGGGGTGGAGGGCTGAGAGGGGTGGAGGGGTGAGAGAGCTGAGAGGGGTGAGAGGGGTGGAGGGGTGAGAGGGGTGAGAGAGCTGAGAGGGTGGAGGGGTGGAGGGGTGAGAGGGGTGGAGGGGTGGAGGGCTGAGAGGGGTGGAGGGGTGAGAGAGGTGAGAGGGGTGGAGGGGTGAGAGGGTGGAGGGGTGAGAGGGCTGAGAGGGGTGGAGGGCTGAGAGGGGTGAGAGGGGTGAGAGGGTGGAGAGGTGAGAGGGGTGAGAGGGGTGAGAGGGTGGAGAGGTGAGAGGGGTGAGAGGGTGGAGGGCTGAGAGAGCTGAGAGGGGTGAGAGAGCTGAGAGGGGTGAGAGGGGTGGAGGGTGAGAGGGTGGAGGGGTGAGAGGGGTGGAGGTGAGAGCTGAGAGGGGTGGAGGGGTGAGAGGGCTGAGAGAGCTGAGAGGGCTGAGAGGGGTGGAGGGGTGAGAGAGCTGAGAGGGGTGGAGGGGTGAGAGGGGTGGAGGGGTGAGAGGGGTGAGAGAGCTGAGAGGGGTGGAGGGGTGAGAGGGGTGGAGGGGTGAGAGGGGTGGAGGGGTGGAGGGCTGAGATGGGTGGAGGGGTGAGAGAGCTGAGAGGGGTGAGAGGGGTGGAGGGGTGAGAGGGGTGAGAGAGCTGAGAGGGTGGAGGGGTGGAGGGGTGAGAGGGGTGGAGGGGTGGAGGGCTGAGAGGGTGGAGGGGTGAGAGGGCTGGAGGGGTGAGAGGGGTGAGAGGGGTGGAGGGGTGAGAGGGGTGAGAGAGGTGAGAGGGGTGGAGGGGTGAGAGGGCTGAGAGGGTGGAGGGGTGAGAGGGCTGAGAGGGTGGAGGGGTGAGAGGGTGGAGGGGTGAGAGAGCTGAGAGGGGTGAGAGGGGTGAGAGGGGTGGAGGGCTGAGAGGGGTGAGAGAGGTGAGAGGGGTGAGAGGGGTGGAGGGCTGAGAGGGGTGGAGGGGTGAGAGGGCTGAGATGGGTGAGAGGGGTGGAAGGGTGAGAGGGGTGGAGTGAGAGGGTTGAGAGGGGTGAGATGGGTGAGATGGGTGGAGGGGTGGAAGGGTGAGAGGGGTGGAAGGGTGAGAGGGCTGAGATGGGTGAGAGGGGTGGAAGGGTGAGAGGGGTGAGATGGGTGAGAGGGGTGGAAGGGTGAGAGGGGTGGAGGGGTGAGAGGGCTGAGATGGGTGGAGGGGTGAGAGGGGGAAGGGTGAGAGGGGTGGAGGGGTGAGAGGGGTGGAAGGGTGAGAGGGGTGGAGGAGTGAGAGGGTGTCTGTGTCAGTCAGCTCAGACTTGGCTAATCTTTGTATAACGCTGGTAAAGTGTTTTAAAGCCTCAAAACAGACTTCTGATTCATTCTCAAGTCGTTGGGTAAATTACAAGACAATAGGCCTGTTTATAATAGAACTGTTCATAATACTACTACTGCTGATTCTTTAGTCATGCAGTTCTGCATTCCTCTCTCTCTCTCTCTCTCTCTCTCTCTCTCTCTCTCTCTCTCTCTCTCTCTCTCTCACACACCCTTGTGTTCGTTTGTCATCTGCAAAAATTAATCTGGTAGTCAAACAGTGTGTCTTTGTGCTGCTGTGTGTGTGTGTGTGTGTGTGTGTGTGTGTGTGTGTGTGTGTGTGTGTGTGTGTGTGTGTGTGTGTGTGTGTGTGTGTGTGGCGGGGGTCCAGCTCTGTAACCAGCAGCAGCTGTGTGTGTGTGTGTGTGTGTGTGTGTGTGTGTGTGTGTGTGTGTGTGTGTGTGAGGCATCAGACTAGAGCTTCATCCTCCTCTCAGTTGAGCAGCTTCCCTCATCGCTGCCAGCTCCACTTTACTACAATTTACTACACTTTACTACACTTTACTACGGTTTACCACAGTTTACTACAGTTTACTACAGTTTACCACACTTTACTACACTTTACTACGGTTTACCACAGTTTACTACAGTTTACTACAGTTTACCACACTTTACTACACTTTACCACACTTTACTACACTTTACCACACTTTACTACACTTTACTACACTTTACTACAGTTTACCACAGTTTACTACAGTTTACTACAGTTTACCACACTTTACTACACTTTACCACACTTTACTACAGTTTACTACAGTTTACCACACTTTACTACACTTTACTACAGTTTACCACACTTTACTACACTTTACTACAGTTTACCACAGTTTACTACAGTTTACTACAGTTTACCACACTTTACTACACTTTACCACACTTTACTACACTTTACCACACTTTACCACACTTTACTACACTTTACTGGAAGTAGTAGTTTTTCGGAGAGTCGTGAAGACTTCTGTGTCTGTGGTTGGTCGTGACGCTGGTCATGTGACAGGAAGTTCTACAGCCACGGGGTTGGACCTGGGGTCACCTGTTGTCCTGTCACCTCCCTGGGTCACATGACCACACAGCCAGGTCACATGACTACACCAGGGGCCTCATTTATAAAGTACGTAGATCAAATTTTGATCTTACCCGTGTCGTACGTAGAAAACCACGTCAACGTAGTGATTTATACAATTTCAGCGTGAGTCAATTTGACCGTGGAAACGATCATAGCTCTACCTTGCGTACGCACATTACCTACTGGTTATGCAGAGTTATTACAGGCATGTGAGCCACACTGCCTACTGTAATTCATGCAAGTGGCTCGTAATAAAATTAACGATGTTGAGAAAATTAGTTTAATTCAAGATTTAAAAGGAACTGATGTTTATGATTGTATTTCAGTATTTCTTTATATCCCTCCGGAGCTGTCTATCTCCCCTTCAACATGCCTAGTGCCTTCCACAACGGACCTTGCCCGGCCACGTGCTAAATTATACTGGAGTTTCACCGGTGTCTGGGAGTTCGCAAAGGGAGTCATGTTTTCATTGTCACCTGATAAGCATAAGACCATTATATTATTACAGTATAAGCAGCCCTCGAGTTGAGGGGGGATGGCATCCCCCCTGAAATAAAAACAGTCAAAATCATCCCCCTTCTAAAACTGCCATCCCCCCTTTCCATCCATTATATCATTTTATCAATGAACGTGGTATTACTGCTATTTCAAGGTGCGAGGGGGGCACGCACATATGCAATGACATTTTTACCAAGTAAAACACTGAAACACTAAAATTGTCCTCATATGATAAAATCCACCACCTCCCCTGATTTTCTTTTACAACTTGAGTACTGAGTAAAGCATTTGCCTGGTTAGTTGTCATGATCAAACGTTACAAATGCAACTTACCGAGAAGCCCCCCTTCTCTGCCCTCTCCCGCTTCCAGACGAACGCCTACCCTATATTATAGCACTTGGCTTAATTCAGCCGCTATAATTGAGTCGCTATCACAGGGCGTTAATACAAACCTCATTCACCTGCATTCATTTTACCTGCGTTGGTATTTATAGAAGGAAGCACGTACGCAAGTTTAAACAAGCGCAGCCCATTTGATAAATAATGCTTACGTCCGTTTTGAAAAATGTACTTACGTGAAAGTCAAAGATGACGTACTTTCTTTATAAATGAGGCCCCAGGTCACATGACTACACCAGGTCACATGGATATCCAGGTTATCCTGTCAGCAGCTCCTCAACAACGCAACTATCAGACAACATCAATGTGCAGAGATGACATCATAATAACAACAAGGAAGAAAACAACAATAATAGTCAGCAGCAGCTGTCTGTGTGGGAGGAGTCATGTGTCTGTGGGAGGAGTCACGTGTCTGTGTGGGAGGAGTCATGTGTCTGTGGGAGGAGTCATGTGTCTGTGTGGGAGGAGTCAGGTGTCTGTGGGAGGAGTCATGTGTCTGTGTGGGAGGAGTCATGTGTCTGTGGGAGGAGCCATGTGTCTGTGGGAGGAGTCATGTGTCTGTGTGGGAGGAGTCATGTGTCTGTGTGGGAGAAGTCATGTGTCTGTGTGGGAGGAGTCATGTGTCTGTGGGAGGAGTCATGTGTCTGTGTGGGAGAAGTCATGTGTCTGTGTGGGAGGAGTCATGTGTCTGTGGGAGGAGCCATGTGTCTGTGTGGGAGGAGCCATGTGTCTGTGGGAGGAGTCATGTGTCTGTGTGGGAGGAGCCATGTGTCTGTGGGAGGAGCCATGTGTCTGTGTGGGAGGAGTCATGTGTCTGTGGGAGGAGCCATGTGTCTGTGTGGGAGGAGTCATGTGTCTGTGTGGGAGGAGCCATGTGTCTGTGTGGGAGGAGCCATGTGTCTGTGTGGGAGGAGTCATGTGTCTGTGTGGGAGGAGCCATGTGTCTGTGTGGGAGGAGTCATGTGTCTGTGTGGGAGGAGTCATGTGTCTGTGTGGGAGGAGTCATGTATCTGTGGGAGGAGTCATGTGTCTGTGTGGGAGGAGCCATGTGTCTGTGGGAGGAGTCAGGTGTCTGTGTGGGAGGAGCCATGTGTCTGTGGGAGGAGTCATGTGTCTGTGTGGGAGGAGCCATGTGTCTGTGTGGGAGGAGTCATGTGTCTGTGGGAGGAGCCATGTGTCTGTGGGAGGAGTCATGTGTCTGTGGGAGGAGCCATGTGTCTGTGGGAGGAGTCATGTGTCTGTGTGGGAGGAGTCATGTGTCTGTGGGAGGAGTCATGTGTCTGTGTGGGAGGAGTCATGTGTCTGTGTGGGAGGAGTCATGTGTCTGTGTGGGAGGAGTCATGTGTCTGTGTGGGAGGAGCCATGTGTCTGTGGGAGGAGCCATGTGTCTGTGGGAGGAGTCATGTGTCTGTGTGGGAGGAGTCATGTGTCTGTGTGGGAGGAGTCATGTGTCTGTGGGAGGAGTCATGTGTCTGTGGGAGGAGTCATGTGTCTGTGTGGGAGGAGTCATGTGTCTGTGGGAGGAGTCATGTGTCTGTGGGAGGAGTCATGTGTCTGTGTGGGAGGAGTCATGTGTCTGTGTGGGAGGAGTCATGTGTCTGTGTGGGAGAAGTCATGTGTCTGTGTGGGAGGAGTCATGTGTCTGTGGGAGGAGCCATGTGTCTGTGGGAGGAGTCATGTGTCTGTGTGGGAGGAGTCATGTGTCTGTGGGAGGAGCCATGTGTCTGTGTGGGAGGAGTCATGTGTCTGTGGGAGGAGTCATGTGTCTGTGTGGGAGGAGTCATGTGTCTGTGTGGGAGGAGTCATGTGTCTGTGGGAGGAGCCATGTGTCTGTGTGGGAGGAGTCATGTGTCTGTGTGGGAGGAGTCATGTGTCTGTGTGGGAGGAGCCATGTGTCTGTGTGGGAGGAGTCATGTGTCTGTGTGGGAGGAGTCATGTGTCTGTGTGGGAGGAGCCATGTGTCTGTGGGAGGAGCCATGTGTCTGTGTGGGAGGAGTCATGTGTCTGTGGGAGGAGTCATGTGTCTGTGTGGGAGGAGTCATGTGTCTGTGTGGGAGGAGCCATGTGTCTGTGTGGGAGGAGTCATGTGTCTGTGGGAGGAGTCATGTGTCTGTGTGGGAGGAGTCATGTGTCTGTGGGAGGAGTCATGTGTCTGTGTGGGAGGAGTCATGTGTCTGTGTGGGAGGAGTCATGTGTCTGTGTGGGAGGAGTCATGTGTCTGTGTGGGAGGAGCCATGTGTCTGTGGGAGGAGTCATGTGTCTGTGTGGGAGGAGTCATGTGTCTGTGGGAGGAGTCATGTGTCTGTGGGAGGAGTCATGTGTCTGTGTGGGAGGAGCCATGTGTCTGTGGGAGGAGCCATGTGTCTGTGTGGGAGGAGCCATGTGTCTGTGGGAGGAGTCATGTGTCTGTGTGGGAGGAGTCATGTGTCTGTGTGGGAGGAGCCATGTGTCTGTGGGAGGAGCCATGTGTCTGTGTGGGAGGAGCCATGTGTCTGTGGGAGGAGCCATGTGTCTGTGTGGGAGGAGTCATGTGTCTGTGGGAGGAGCCATGTGTCTGTGTGGGAGGAGCCATGTGTCTGTGGGAGGAGTCATGTGTCTGTGTGGGAGGAGTCATGTGTCTGTGTGGGAGGAGCCATGTGTCTGTGTGGGAGGAGTCATGTGTCTGTGTGGGAGGAGCCATGTGTCTGTGTGGGAGGAGTCATGTGTCTGTGTGGGAGGAGTCATGTATCTGTGGGAGGAGTCATGTGTCTGTGTGGGAGGAGCCATGTGTCTGTGGGAGGAGTCATGTATCTGTGGGAGGAGTCATGTGTCTGTGTGGGAGGAGCCATGTGTCTGTGGGAGGAGCCATGTGTCTGTGTGGGAGGAGCCATGTGTCTGTGTGGGAGGAGTCATGTGTCTGTGTGGGAGGAGTCATGTGTCTGTGGGAGGAGCCATGTGTCTGTGTGGGAGGAGCCATGTGTCTGTGTGTGAGGAGTCATGTGTCTGTGGGAGGAGTCAGGTGTCTGTGTGGGAGGAGCCATGTGTCTGTGGGAGGAGTCATGTGTCTGTGTGGGAGGAGCCATGTGTCTGTGGGAGGAGCCATGTGTCTGTGTGGGAGGAGTCATGTGTCTGTGGGAGGAGCCATGTGTCTGTGGGAGGAGTCATGTGTCTGTGTGGGAGGAGTCATGTGTCTGTGGGAGGAGTCATGTGTCTGTGTGGGAGGAGTCATGTGTCTGTGTGGGAGGAGTCATGTGTCTGTGGGAGGAGTCATGTGTCTGTGTGGGAGGAGCCATGTGTCTGTGGGAGGAGTCATGTGTCTGTGTGGGAGGAGTCATGTGTCTGTGTGGGAGGAGTCATGTGTCTGTGGGAGGAGTCATGTGTCTGTGTGGGAGGAGTCATGTGTCTGTGTGGGAGGAGTCATGTGTCTGTGGGAGGAGTCATGTGTCTGTGTGGGAGGAGTCATGTGTCTGTGTGGGAGGAGCCATGTGTCTGTGGGAGGAGCCATGTGTCTGTGGGAGGAGCCATGTGTCTGTGGGAGGAGTCATGTGTCTGTGTGGGAGGAGTCATGTGTCTGTGTGGGAGGAGTCATGTGTCTGTGGGAGGAGTCATGTGTCTGTGGGAGGAGTCATGTGTCTGTGTGGGAGGAGTCATGTGTCTGTGGGAGGAGTCATGTGTCTGTGGGAGGAGTCATGTGTCTGTGTGGGAGGAGTCATGTGTCTGTGTGGGAGGAGTCATGTGTCTGTGTGGGAGGAGCCATGTGTCTGTGGGAGGAGCCATGTGTCTGTGGGAGGAGTCATGTGTCTGTGTGGGAGGAGTCATGTGTCTGTGGGAGGAGTCATGTGTCTGTGGGAGGAGTCATTTGTCTGTGGGAGGAGTCATGTGTCTGTGTGGGAGGAGTCATGTGTCTGTGTGGGAGGAGTCATGTGTCTGTGTGGGAGGAGTCATGTGTCTGTGTGAGGAGTCATGTGTCTGTGTGGGAGGAGCCATGTGTCTGTGTGGGAGGAGTCATGTGTCTGTGGGAGGAGTCATGTGTCTGTGTGGGAGGAGTCATGTGTCTGTGTGGGAGGAGTCATGTGTCTGTGGGAGAAGTCATGTGTCTGTGTGGGAGGAGCCATGTGTCTGTGTGGGAGGAGTCATGTGTCTGTGGGAGGAGTCATGTGTCTGTGGGAGGAGTCATGTGTCTGTGTGGGAGGAGCCATGTGTCTGTGGGAGGAGCCATGTGTCTGTGTGGGAGGAGTCATGTGTCTGTGTGGGAGGAGTCATGTGTCTGTGTGGGAGGAGCCATGTGTCTGTGGGAGGAGCCATGTGTCTGTGTGGGAGGAGTCATGTGTGTGTGGGAGGAGTCATGTGTCTGTGGGAGGAGTCATGTGTCTGTGTGGGAGGAGCCATGTGTCTGTGTGGGAGGAGTCATGTGTCTGTGTGGGAGGAGCCATGTGTCTGTGTGGGAGGAGTCATGTGTCTGTGTGGGAGGAGCCATGTGTCTGTGGGAGGAGTCATGTGTCTGTGTGGGAGGAGTCATGTGTCTGTGGGAGGAGTCATGTGTCTGTGTGGGAGGAGTCATGTGTCTGTGTGGGAGGAGCCATGTGTCTGTGTGGGAGGAGCCATGTGTCTGTGTGGGAGGAGTCAGGTGTCTGTGTGGGAGGAGTCATGTGTCTGTGTGGGAGGAGCCATGTGTCTGTGGGAGGAGTCATGTGTCTGTGTGGGAGAAGTCATGTGTCTGTGTGGGAGGAGCCATGTGTCTGTGGGAGGAGTCATGTGTCTGTGTGGGAGGAGCCATGTGTCTGTGTGGGAGGAGCCATGTGTCTGTGTGGGAGGAGCCATGTGTCTGTGGGAGGAGTCATGTGTCTGTGTGGGAGGAGTCATGTGTCTGTGGGAGGAGTCATGTGTCTGTGTGGGAGGAGTCATGTGTCTGTGGGAGGAGTCATGTGTCTGTGTGGGAGGAGTCATGTGTCTGTGTGGGAGGAGTCATGTGTCTGTGTGGGAGGAGTCATGTGTCTGTGGGAGGAGTCATGTGTCTGTGTGGGAGGAGTCATGTGTCTGTGTGGGAGGAGTCATGTGTCTGTGGGAGGAGTCATGTGTCTGTGTGGGAGGAGTCATGTGTCTGTGTGGGAGGAGTCATGTGTCTGTGGGAGGAGTCATGTGTCTGTGGGAGGAGTCATGTGTCTGTGTGGGAGGAGTCATGTGTCTGTGGGAGGAGTCATGTGTCTGTGTGGGAGGAGCCATGTGTCTGTGTGGGAGGAGTCATGTGTCTGTGGGAGGAGTCATGTGTCTGTGTGGGAGGAGTCAGGTGTCTGTGGGAGGAGTCATGTGTCTGTGTGGGAGGAGTCATGTATCTGTGGGAGGAGTCATGTGTCTGTGTGGGAGGAGTCATGTGTCTGTGGGAGGAGTCATGTGTCTGTGTGGGAGGAGCCATGTGTCTGTGGGAGGAGTCATGTGTCTGTGTGGGAGGAGTCATGTGTCTGTGTGGGAGGAGTCATGTGTCTGTGTGGGAGGAGCCATGTGTCTGTGGGAGGAGTCATGTGTCTGTGTGGGAGGAGCCATGTGTCTGTGTGGGAGGAGTCATGTGTCTGTGTGGGAGGAGTCATGTGTCTGTGTGGGAGGAGTCATGTGTCTGTGGGAGGAGTCATGTGTCTGTGTGGGAGGAGTCATGTGTCTGTGTGGGAGGAGTCATGTGTCTGTGGGAGGAGTCATGTGTCTGTGTGGGAGGAGCCATGTGTCTGTGTGGGAGGAGTCATGTGTCTGTGGGAGGAGTCATGTGTCTGTGGGAGGAGCCATGTGTCTGTGTGGGAGGAGTCATGTGTCTGTGGGAGGAGTCATGTGTCTGTGTGGGAGGAGCCATGTGTCTGTGTGGGAGGAGTCATGTGTCTGTGTGGGAGGAGTCAGGTGTCTGTGGGAGGAGTCATGTGTCTGTGTGGGAGGAGTCAGGTGGAAGTACTGGGTCAGCTTCGTTTACAGAGGTTGAATGAGTCTCTGTCTGAACAGAACAGAATGTTAATGAGGTTTTTAAGGGTAAAGAGAAGCAGAGAGTAGTGGGGTGTTATCTGATACCTCCCAGGCGGAACACACACACACACATCTCACACACACATACACACACACCTCACACACACACATCTCACACACACATACACACACACACACACATCTCACAAACAAACATCTCACACACACACACACACATCTCACACACACACACCTCACTCAGACATTGGTCCAACCTCTGAAACACAAGCCACAGCCCCCACCCCCCCCATATTTAGGTCATATGTGGTGGGGGGGTGCAGGGTCTGGGAGAGGGTGTGTGTGGGGGGGGGGGGGGGGGGGGGGAGGGTCTGCGAGGAGGGTGTGTGTGGGGAAGGGGAGTCTGGGAGAGGTCACTGGTTTCCTGCTGCTCTGTGCTGTGATTGGTTGTTGTGTTCTAGATGTGTTCTGGTTGTGTTCTAGATGTGTTCTGGTTGTGTTCTAGATTTGTTCTGGTTGTGTTCTAGATGTGTTCTGGTTGTGTTCTGGTTGTGTTCTAGATGTGTTCTAGTTGTGTTCTAGTTGTGTTCTAGTTGTGTTCTGGTTGTGTTCTAGATGTGTTCTGGATGTGTTCTGGTTGTGTTCTAGATGTGTTCTGGTTGTGTTCTGGTTGTGTTCTAGTTGTGTTCTGGTTGTGTTCTGGTTGTGTTCTAGATGTGTTCTGGTTGTGTTCTGGTTGTGTTCTAGATGTGTTCTAGTTGTGTTCTAGTTGTGTTCTAGTTGTGTTCTGGTTGTGTTCTAGATGTGTTCTGGTTCTGGAATGTGTTCTGGTTGTGTTCTGGTTGTGTTCTGGTTGTGTTCTGGATGTGTTCTGGTTGTGTTCTGGATGTGTTCTGGTTGTGTTCTGGATGTGTTCTGGTTGTGTTCTGGATGTGTTCTGGTTGTGTTCTGGTTGTGTTCTGGTTGTGTTCTGGTTGTGTTCTAGATGTGTTCTAGATGTGTTCTGGTTGTGTTCTGGTTCTGGATGTGTTCTAGATGTGTTCTGGTTGTGTTCTGGTTGTGTTCTGGTTGTGTTCTGGATGTGTTCTAGATGTGTTCTGGATGTGTTCTGGTTGTGTTCTGGTTGTGTTCTGGATGTGTTCTGGTTGTGTTCTGGTTGTGTTCTGGTTGTGTTCTGGTTGTGTTCTGGTTGTGTTCTAGATGTGTTCTAGATGTGTTCTGGTTGTGTTCTGGTTGTGTTCTAGATGTGTTCTAGATGTGTTCTGGTTGTGTTCTGGTTGTGTTCTGGTTCTGGATGTGTTCTAGATTTGTTCTGGTTGTGTTCTAGATGTGTTCTGGTTGTGTTCTGGTTGTGTTCTGGTTGTGTTCTGGTTGTGTTCTGGTTGTGTTCTAGATGTGTTCTAGATGTGTTCTGGTTGTGTTCTGGTTGTGTTCTGGTTCTGGATGTGTTCTAGATTTGTTCTGGTTGTGTTCTCGATGTGTTCTGGTTGTGTTCTAGATGTGTTCTGGATGTGTTCTAGATGTGTTCTAGATGTGTTCTGGATGTGTTCTAGATGTGTTCTGGTCCAGTTGAGACTAATTGTTTGTTTTGTGTATCAGGGGGCGCTCCTGTGAGGACACTGTTCCTTTCACTCTGATGTCAACCGTCACAATGGCTGTGATTAGAGGGTGTTGCCTCCTCTCCTCTCCTCCCTTCCTCCCACAGGTGTGGCTCCATGGCCTCTGTGTGGGGTAGGATTTCACCCTGTCCTCTCTTCTCCCTTTCTTCTCTCCTCTCTTCTTCCTTTCTTCTCTTCTCCACACTGAACCGTTGATGAAGGCAGTGAAGCCGGAGGGGGTGGGAGGCGAAGTGTGCTCACAGAAATGTTGTCATTATGTAACCTAACCCCCCCCCCCCCCCCCCTCGCTACCTAACTCCCCCCCTCCTCTACATACTCCCCCAGCTTGCTGCCTCACCTCCACAGACACAAACACTAACGTTGGCTTAGGGACGTTCTGCTTGTGTCTTAAGGTCGTCGTTAATCGAGATGGAGAAAAATCTCCCACGTTCCTTAATGTGTTGAGCTTCTGTTAATCGTCATGCAGCTTGTGGTTTTAGGGGCGCCTTCATTTCAGATGACCCCCCCCCCACAGGAAAATAACCCCATTTTCTTCAGGAAACACATTGTTGTGTTCTGATCAAGCGTCCAATTAGAAGACAGGAATGCGTCAAGCTCGTTCCCACCGTGGGGAGGTTCGCTTTGGAAATCAGAAATATGTCAACAACATCCCAGATGTCCCTGGCTCCCAGATGCCCCCCCCCCCCTCCCCCCCCGAGCCAGCCTGTAGCGGACCATGGGAACCGTAAATAAAACCTAATGTGTCGTGTCCCCGCCCCCCTCCTCCCCCCCCACCCTCCGGGCCTGGACAGATTCAGAACAGAGCTCTGTAAGGAGGAGAAAGTTCTGTCCGTGGCCGAGCCTTGTCAGGCCCAGTCGATTCTACAACTGTTCCCACTCTCCTCCTCCGGGAGACACAGGAGGTTGGCGTTGTTGGCGGTTAATTAAGACCCTCTGGTGATTTAGCTCGTCTTGGAGGTCTTCTGGGGGCGTCTAGTCGTGTCTGCGCCGGGGGCGCGTGGGCAGTTAACGAGAGGAGAGTTCCCTCCCGGCCCCTCGTTGGTGCGTCAGAGAGATGGAGGATGAGACTGCTCCTGTGCTGCTGCTAATGTCTGCACGGGGGCGGGGCTTAATGTTCACCACTGCCGAGGTAGTTACTTAAGACTCGTTAATGGTTCTGTTATCACATCAGGGGTCCAGAGCCTCTTTATATAAACTGGTGATACTGAACTCCTCCTGATGCTGAGTACTGCTTGGGGGGGGGTTATTGCCACAGAGCAGGCAGGGGGTGTGTTGGGGGGGGGGGGGCTTGGGGGGTCTTTATTGCCACAGAGCAGGCAGGGGGTGTGTTGGAGGGGTGGTTATTGCCACAGAGCAGGCAGGGGGTGTGTTGGAGGGGTGGGGGGGTGGTTATTGCCACAGAGCAGGCAGGGGGTGTGTTGGGGGGGGGGGGCGTGATGCTCTCAATCCCCTTGAAAGGTTTTTACTTTAACTACATTGTGTTAGCACTCATTAGCCTCTGTAGAATATGAAAGGTCGGCCTCTCCAAAGGTAAAAAGATCAACGGAAACTGAACGGAGTACTGAAGATCTGCAGCTATGGGGAAATGTACGATTGACCTTCATAAGATCACTTCGAGCGATGGGATGAAATGGAGGGTTGTTTCACCGGCTCTATAATCTCTCTCTCCTCTTCTGGGGGAACAAGAGAACTGAGTTTAACCTATAGATTTAGATGTCAAAAATACAACACTGATCTAATGTTTCTCTCTCTCTCTCTCTCTCTCTCTCTCCCACCCCCCCCTCTCACTCTCTATCTGTCTCTCTCTCCCCCACCCCCCTTTCTCTCTCCCCCCCACCCCTCTCTCTCCCTCCCTCCAGGGTTCCGTAAGATCAGCCTGGACGACCTGCGGAAGGCGTACATCGTGAAGGACGTGCAGCAGTACATCCTCCACCGGCTGGACCAGGAGGAGGCGCTGCGGCAGCACCTGACCAAGGAGACGGCCGAGATGCTGAACCAGCTGCACATCAAGAGCAGCGGCTGCTTCCTGTACCTGGAGCGCGTGCTGGACGGCGTGGTGGACAGCTTCATCATGCTGCGGGAGATCCGCGACATCCCCGGCACGCTCAACGGCCTCTACCTGTGGCTGTGCCAGCGGCTGTTCGTGCGCAAGCAGTTTGCCAAGGTGCAGCCCATCCTCAACGCCATCCTGGCCGCCTGCCGCCCGCTGACGGTGAAGGAGCTGTACCACGCCGTGTGGACCCGGAACACGGCGCTGACCGCCGAGGACTTCCAGAAGAAGCTGGACATCCTGTCCAAGCTGCTGGTGGACGGGCTGGGCAGCACCAAGATGCTGTTCCACTACAGCTTCGCCGAGTGGCTGCTGGACGTGAAGCACTGCACCCAGAAGTACCTTTGTAACGCGGCCGAGGGCCACCGCATGATGGCCATGAGCTACACGTGCCGCGCCAGGCAGTTGAAGCCCCGCGAGGTGCAGGAGTTCGCCCTGCACCTGGTCAACGCCAACCTGCAGATGGAGCCGTCCAGCCTGGCCCTCTGGATGGTGTGGAACGGCACGCCGGCCAAGGACTCCCTCAGCACCTCCCTCCCCAGGGAGCAGGAGGTGCTGCAGCTGCTGGTGAAGGCCGGGGCGCACGTCAACAACGAGGACAACGACCGCGCCTCCTCCTGCGTGGTGCAGCAGGCCCTGGAGAGGGAGGACTCCATCCGGACGCTGCTGGACAACGGCGCCTCGGCCAACCAGCGCGACTCGGCCGGCCGCACCCTGCTGGCCAACGCGGCGTTCAGCGGGAGCCTGGACGTGGTGACCCTGCTGATCTCCCGGCGGGCCGACATGGAGCTGGAGGACGACCACGGGCAGACGCCGCTGACGCTGGCCGCCCGGCAGGGCCACACCAAGGTGGTCAACTGCCTGATCGGCTGCGAGGCCGACATCAACCACACCGACCACGACGGCTGGACGGCGCTCCGCTCGGCGGCCTGGGGGGGCCACTCCGAGGTGGTCTCGGCCCTTCTCTACGCCGGGGCCAAGGTGGACTGCGCCGACGCGGACAGCCGGACGGCCCTGCGGGCGGCGGCGTGGGGGGGCCACGAGGACATCGTCCTCAACCTGCTGCAGCACGGCGCGGAGGTCAACAAGGCCGACAACGAGGGGCGCACGGCGCTGATCGCCGCCGCCTACATGGGCCACCGGGAGATTGTGGAGCACCTGCTGGACCACGGCGCCGAGGTCAACCACGAGGACGCGGACGGGCGCACCGCCCTCTCCGTGGCGGCGCTCTGCGTGCCCGCCAGCAAAGGCCACGCCTCCGTGGTCAGCCTGCTGGTGGACCGGGGAGCGGAGGTGGACCACTGCGACAAGGACTGCATGACGCCGCTGCTGGTGGCCGCCTACGAGGGGCACGTGGACGTGGTGGACCTCCTGCTGGAGGGGGGGGGCGACGTGGACCACACGGACAACAACGGGCGCACGCCGCTCCTGGCGGCCGCGTCCATGGGCCACGCCTCGGTGGTGAACACGCTGCTGTTCTGGGGCGCGGCGGTGGACAGCATCGACAGCGAGGGCAGGACGGTCCTGAGCATCGCCTCGGCCCAGGGCAACGTGGAGGTGGTGCGCACCCTGCTGGACCGGGGGCTGGACGAGAACCACCGGGACGACTCGGGCTGGACGCCGCTGCACATGGCGTCGTTCGAGGGCCACCGGCAAGTGTGCGACGCCGTCATCGAGCAGGGGGCGCGCTGCACCGAGGTGGACAACGACGGCCGCATCCCCCTCATCCTGTCCGCCCAGGAGGGCCACTACGACTGCGTCCACATCCTGCTGGAGAACAAGTCGTGCGTGGACCAGCGGGGCTACGACGGGCGCAACGCGCTGCGCGTGGCGGCGCTGGAGGGCCACCGGGACGTGGCGGAGCTGCTGCTGAGCCACGGCGCCGACGTGGACTGCAAGGACGCAGATGGCCGGCCCACGCTGTACATCCTGGCGCTGGAGAACCAGCTGGCCATGGCCGAGTACCTGCTGGAGAACGGGGCGGACGTGGAGGTGAGCGACGCCGAGGGGCGCACGGCGCTGCACGTGTCCTGTTGGCAGGGCCACACAGAGATGGTGCGCCTGCTGGTGCTGCACCGGGCCCAGGTCAACTCCTGCGATAACGAGCGGCGCTCGGCGCTGCAGTCGGCCGCCTGGCAGGGCCACGCCAAGGCGGTGCAGTTCCTGATCGACAGTGGTGCGCGCGTGGACCACACGTGCAACCAGGGCGCCACCGCGCTGGGCATCGCCGCCCAGGAGGGCCACCGGGACGCCGTGCAGATCCTCCTGGAGCACGGCGCCGACCCCAACCACGCCGACCAGTTTGGGCGCACGGCCATGCGCGTGGCGGCCAAGGGGGGCCACCAGACCATCACCAAGCTGCTGGAGAAGTACGGCGCCTCCACCTGCGGCCTCAACGGCTGCAACCCCTCGCCGGTGCACACCATGGAGCAGAAGACGCCGCTGTCCCTCAGCGGGAAGATGCAGTCGCTCACCATCAAGTCCAACAGCTCCGGGAGCACCGGCGTGGGGGACATGCAGTCCTCGGGGGGCGGGGGCGGTGGGGGAGGAGGGGGCCGTGGCGGCGGGGGCGGCTTACCGAACGGACCGGTCCACGCCTTCAGCTCCCCCTCCGAGTCGCCGGACTCCACCGTGGACCGGGGGGGGCAGAAGTCGTCCCTCTCCAACAACTCCCTCAAGAGCTCCAAGAACTCGTCCCTGCGGACCACCTCGTCCACCGCCACGGCGCAGACCGTCCCCATCGACAGCTTCCACAGCCTGAGCTTCACCGAGCAGATCCAGCAGCACTCCCTCCCCCGCACCCGCAGCCGGCAGTCCATCGTGTCTCCCTCCTCCACCACCAAGTCCATCCTGCACCCGCCCGGCTCGCCCTCCGGAGACTTCGACTGGGCCCAGGTGAAACCGGGCCTCAAGTCCACCAAAGGAGGAGGGGGAGGAGGGGGGGGCAGCAGGACCGGGGGGAATGACAGCACCAACGGGAAAGGCGGGTCGGGTGAGAAGAAGAAGAAGAATAACAGCGGCGGGGGGGGCGGGGTGGGGTCGGGACATCAGGGTCCGGTTCTGGAGTACGAGATGACCCAGTTGGATAAGAGGATGGCGCTGAACAAGACTGTGGCCAACATGGCGGCCGTGAAGGAGCCGCACTGTAAGATCCTGGTGGGGGTGGGGGGAGGGGGGGTGGTCCCGGCCGAGGGGCAGGGAGGAGGAGGAGGGGGGGGGGACCCCTTCTTCATTCAGCAGCAGAGCTGCGCTGAGAAGAGAAGGAACGGGATCATGACCAACCCAAACTACCACCTGCAGGGGAACCAGGTGTTCCTGGGGAGGGTGTCTGTCCCCCGGGCGCCGCAGGGCCGAGGGCACCAGGACGTTCTGGATCAGTACCCGGTCGGGGAGACGGAGCTCAGCCTTAAACAAGCCCTGAAACTGCAGATAGACGCGGCCGACCCCGGGTTCAACTACAAGAAGGAGACGCCCTTATAGCTGGTGAGAACATCGTCTGTATTATTATTATTATTATTATTAATATTAAAACTGATCTGTTTCTGCTCATTATTATGTTTAGATATATTCTACTTATTGGGCCGGTTGCACAGACAAGGCTTGAGCCTGATTCTAGACTTAAAAGGATCTTCAAATGGAGATTTGACGTTGAATGTGGTTTAGGCCAGGACTAGGTTTAGGCCTGGTCTGTGAACCTGGCTCTGCGGCGTTCCTCTAACCCTAGACCAGCCAGAAGGTTGTGTGATAGACTCATGATTATCTTTTAAATCACTTAAGTTAACGTAAACATAATAATGCAAACAGTTAGCATAGCAAGTGGTTTCCCACAGCAGCAGCAGTCAGAGGGCCTCCACGTTCTCCTTGTCATCTTATTATACAGACGGGGAAACAAGTATTCAATACAGAGTCATAGTCAGAGCTGTTTATTTAAACACGCACCAAACTACACCGGTTTAGGGCGCCCTAGGCGCGGACTCTAAAACAGAGAGACAACATGATGGAATATGGAAACACAGACGGGTAAGGACAACAAGATAAACAACAAAATAAACAACAAAATTAACACGGAGGACGTCTAACATTCATAACAGCACACAGTTAAAGCCAGACATTCATACTGTAACACATCAGGAACATCTCAGTAGCCTAGTATACGGCAGTCGTGAGTTTTAAGCAGACATCACATTTGTTTTTAATTCAACATATTTCCATTGCAGCTAATCACATGAAATTTAGACCAGACGTTGGTATTCGCTCAATAAAACTACACAGCTAAACAAACTGTAACACTCCAGATCCATTAAAATAAAATAAAATAAAAAGTGATGTGCAATAAAGGGGAATGCCTGACTCCCCTACTCTCAGAGCAGGGTTGTTCTGGACCCAGTTGTTGAACGGGTCCTTTAAAGCAGCCAGATGACGCCGTGTAGATGTCAGTAGTGTGTCTGGGCTGGTGGGGCTGCTCTCTGAGACCAGGACCAGACATTATAACCCAGTGTTGTTGTTGTAGTGATTGATGACAACATGGGGCTCGGGTTCAGGCCCGGTTAGCCACCGCTGGAAACGCTGCACGGAAACTTCCTGTGATGAGTTGGGAGATTTGATTACCAGTCAATTGAGCCGTCGTTACCAGAACTCTCTCCATGATGAATGTCTTTACAACAACGTGGCCAAGATCTGGCCAAGAGGGGGAGAGGAGTGTTGTGTTTTCCAAGGCTAACAACGCTAACTAACCCAAACCGTGTTGGTGTTTGTGCTGCCACTGCGTCTAGGACTGGAACACTTGGATGTTGTCTCTGATGGGGGTGATCCCCCCATATACATTTGTTGTGTCATTCTCTTTTCTGTTTATTTCTGATGTGACATGACCCCCCCCCCTGTTTGTTTTTTATTTTATTTTATTTTGTTTGTGTTTTTGTTTTTTGTTTGTTAGTTTGTTTAAAAAAAGAAAGAAAGCAGATGTGTGTTATTGTTTATGGACGATGTACTGCATCTACCCTGGGACAACAACCTCCCCCACGGATACTAGTTGTTGTTGATATGTCCTGTTGTGTACATGTCTCTATGTGATAAAGAAACTAACCTTAGCGTTCCTGTTTCAGATGGCGTGGGCCGCCCGTCACGGGGACTAGGCGGTAGCAGGATTGTGCCAAAACAACTATTTACATCCGCAGAAGAAGAAAGAGATACCTGAACGCTCGGTTACCACAGCGACAGAGAGGATCACCTCAGACCCCCCCAGAGAAGAATGTTGCCCCCACACACACACACACACACGGCTTTGCAAACGATGGATACATAAACTAATACTTCAAACGTGCCTACGTGGGACCAGCCTCCCGTGTCCAGTGTCATCGTCATCACACACACCGTCATGTTTATTTAATGTATGTTATTGGTATTTAATATGCAGTGTATGCACTTTTTAAAGAAAAAGAAGAGAGAAAAAAAGGAAAGACTTTTGGGGGGGGGGGGGGGTTTCATTTCGCTCCCCCCCCCTCCTTTACTCTGCTCCTGTGTTTCAAACTCATCGTTCGGAAGAAGAAGTCTTGTTTTGTCCTTTTTTTCCGTGTGTGTTTTTCCGTTCTGCCTGCGGTCGTGATGCACACCGACAGCAATGTGCAGCGGAGGACAGGGTGATGTCTCATAACAGAGAGGATTCTGGGACTGCTGAGGTCATGGGGGGGGGGGGGGACAGGCCTCTGTCTTTCTGACATCAGGGGGTGAGACAGGCCTTTCTGACATAACGAGGGTGAGACAGGCCTGTCTTTCTGCCATCATGGAGGGTGAGACAGGCCTTTCTGACATCATGGAGGGTGAGACAGGCCTTTCTGACATCATGGAGGGTGAGACAGGCCTTTCTGACATAACGAGGGTGAGACAGGCCTGTCTTTCTGCCATCATGGAGGGTGAGACAGGCCTTTCTGCCATCATGGAGGGTGAGACAGGCCTGTCTTTCTGACATCAGGGGGTGAGACAGGCCTTTCTGACATAACGAGGGTGAGACAGGCCTCTGTCTTTCTGACATCAGGGGGTGAGACAGGCCTTTCTGACATAACGAGGGTGAGACAGGCCTGTCTTTCTGACATCAGGGGGTGAGACAGGCCTTTCTGACATCATGGAGGGTGAGACAGGCCTTTCTGCCATCATGGAGGGTGAGACAGGCCTTTCTGCCATCATGGAGGGTGAGACAGGCCTTTCTGACATCATGGAGGGTGAGACAGGCCTTTCTGCCATCATGGAGGGTGAGACAGGCCTTTCTGACATCATGGAGGGTGAGACAGGCCTTTCTGACATCATGGAGGGTGAGACAGGCCTTTCTGCCATCATGGAGGGTGAGACAGGCCTTTCTGCCATCATGGAGGGTGAGACAGGCCTTTCTGCCATCATGGAGGGTGAGACAGGCCTTTCTGACATCATGGAGGGTGAGACAGGCCTTTCTGACATCATGGAGGGTGAGACAGGCCTTTCTGACATCATGGAGGGTGAGACAGGCCTTTCTGCCATCATGGAGGGTGAGACAGGCCTGTCTTTCTGCCATCATGGAGGGTGAGACAGGCCTTTCTGACATCATGGAGGGTGAGACAGGCCTTTCTGACATCATGGAGGGTGAGACAGGCCTTTCTGACATCATGGAGGGTGAGACAGGCCTTTCTGACATCATGGAGGGTGAGACAGGCCTTTCTGACATCATGGAGGGTGAGACAGGCCTTTCTGACATCATGGACGGTGAGACAGGTCTTTCTGACATCATGGAGGGTGAGACAGGCCTTTCTGACATCATGGAGGGTGAGACAGGCCTTTCTGACATCATGGAGGGTGAGACAGGCCTTTCTGACATCATGGAGGGTGAGACAGGCCTTTCTGACATCATGGAGGGTGAGACAGGCCTTTCTGACATCATGGAGGGTGAGACAGGCCTTTCTGCCATCATGGAGGGTGAGACAGGCCTTTCTGACATCATGGAGGGTGAGACAGGCCTTTCTGACATCATGGAGGGTGAGACAGGCCTTTCTGACATCATGGAGGGTGAGACAGGCCTTTCTGACATCATGGAGGGTGAGACAGGCCTTTCTGACATCATGGAGGGTGAGACAGGCCTTTCTGACATCATGGAGGGTGAGACAGGCCTTTCTGACATCATGGAGGGTGAGACAGGCCTTTCTGCCATCATGGAGGGTGAGACAGGCCTTTCTGACATCATGGAGGGTGAGACAGGCCTTTCTGACATCATGGAGGGTGAGACAGGCCTTTCTGACATCATGGAGGGTGAGACAGGCCTTTCTGACATCATGGAGGGTGAGACAGGCCTTTCTGACATCATGGAGGGTGAGACAGGCCTTTCTGCCATCATGGAGGGTGAGACAGGCCTTTCTGCCATCATGGAGGGTGAGACAGGCCTTTCTGACATCATGGAGGGTGAGACAGGCCTTTCTGACATCATGGAGGGTGAGACCCAAACCAGTGTGTGTCTCTCCTCCCGGGGTTGTGAGTGACATGTTAATAGCTACAGCAGCAGCCTGCGCTGCAGTATATAGTCCAGCATATTTATTTTGGAAAAAGCCACTTTTTCATTTGTGTCATACGCTCTACTACCATGGTGCTGTGTTCAGACGTTGCCTGCAGTCATTTTATAGACGCCATTTTGGCGTTCTTGATTCACTCTCTCTCTCTCTCTCTCTGCGATGTGTTTGTTTTTGGAGTATTGCAAGTTCAGAAGCCCAGGGGGAAGGAGGGAGGGAGGGAGGGAGGGAGGGAGAGTTCATGTGTTTTCATTTTGTCCCTGTGGGACCAACTCACGTGTTTATTTACTTTGTGTGCATTTGAATTGATATTTAAATAACCGAGGGAACGAGGGAGACCCAGGGAGTCCAGGGCTAACTAGAGCTCTGAAGGGTCCAGGGCTAACCAGAGCTCTGAAGGGAGTCCAGGGCTAACCAGAGCTCTGAAGGGTCCAGGGCTAACTAGAGCTCTGAAGGGAGTCCAGGGCTAACTAGAGCTCTGAAGGGAGTCCAGGGCTAACCAGAGCTCTGAAGGGTCCAGGGCTAACTAGAGCTCTGAAGGGAGTCCAGGGCTAACTAGAGCTCTGAAGGGTCCAGGGCTAACCAGAGCTCTGAAGGGAAGCTCTCAGCACCGCGGCGGCAATGCAACAGGACAGAACCCCGGCTTCTGTTCCAGAGTATTACAGTGTGTCTATGTCTTGATGATTGCAGCATATTTTGGGACTTTTTTTTTTTCTTTCGGGTTCGGTCTCCACGACGACAAAACTTAGTAGACTTCAACCTCAATAATATTTTGGTTTTTTAAAGTGTTGTTTGAAATGTATACTTGTCAAAGCCAAAGTTGAAACCAAGCAGTTTTCTTCTCTCTCTCTCTCGCTCGCGCAAGCCTGCATATCAGTTCTCTGGGCTCAGACCCCACTGTAGGGAGGGAGAGAGAGAGAGAGAGAGGGTGGTGGAGGAGGAGATGGTGGATTAGAAACAGCTGTTTCTCCTGGACAATGCTATGCGCTAGCTGCCTGCATTAGCATCTCTCTGTCATACGGGTGCAGCTGTTAGCCGTGTTAGCGTCTCTCTCTGTCTCTCATCTAGTATGTATGCAGGATGCTAACACAGGATGCTAACACTGCTAGTTTAGCGCCAAGAGGGAAAAGCTGTACAGCTGCCGCATGCACAAACTTACTACAGTATAAACCCCCATCTCTTACCCTGGCTGGGGGGGTGGGCTGAGGGTAGAGGGCTGAACCACGGGGGTGGGGGGGCCGTACCAAGGGGGAGAGGGTGTACGGAGGGGTATGGGGAGTACCTTAGCCAGGCTCGAGGGGGAGAGGGTGTACGGAGGGGTATGGGGAGTACCTTAGCCAGGCTCGAGGGGGAGAGGGTGTACGGAGGGGTATGGGGAGTACCTTAGCCAGGCTCGAGGGGCCTGCTATGAAGACCACATGGAAGGAAGACTCGGTTCAGGTGGGGGGGGGGGGGGGGGGGGTAGGGGGGCTGTACCAGGGTCTGGACAGTATTTCAAGTTTGTTTGGCCGTCTTGTTGATCCGCCATCTTTGTTGTGTCTCTGGCTGCGTCACGTTGTTTTGAGTTGAACCTTCAGAGTTGGATTGTAAATAGCTTACCATGTACATTGACCTTTTCATTTTAAAAAACAAAACAAAACAAAACAAATGTATTTCCTGTACTATATTAAGCGGAATTTTCTGATGTGTATTAAAAGTGCTTAATAAACATATTTGCTTTACGGCTGGAAACCGCCTGCTTCTCTGTGGCGTCTGGTTGTGCTTCCTGTCTGTGTCTCCACTTCCTGTCTGTGTCTCCGCCTCTACGTAATAAACCTCTACGTTAATAAACCTCTACGCTAATAAACCTCTACGTTAATAAACTATGTTAATAAACCTCTACGCTAATAAACATCTACGCTAATAAACCTCTGGCAACTCCCCTAGAACACCCCTGGCCCCTCCCCTAGAACACCCCTGGCCCCTCCCCTAGAACACCCCTGGCCCCTCCCCAAGAACACC
>NC_137677.1:28278597-28288597 GCF_963989245.1 Nansenia antarctica | reverse complement strand
GCAGGTAACATCCATATGCTGTATATATAAATAAATATATTTGACTACCAGCAAGACACCGGAGCACTCTATAAACGCGGAGATTGTATGAGCCCAGCGTCAGTCAGCCTTTTCGTAGAAATACATCGCTTCCCAATCCCTGGTTGCGAGATCTAAACTACAAATCTACTAGAACTGAAAGCGGCAAGTAGGCTAACAGGCACGTAACATCCATATGCTGTATAAATACATATATTTGACTACCAGCAAGACAGCGCTGCACTCGTATCTATCAGCCTGTCTGTATGTCATAATGATGTCGTTGAATGTCGTGGAATGGTCATTGAATGCCGATGCTGAGATACTGTGCTGATGAACCATTTTGCTGACTGTCTTAATAAATCAAGTACAGAGATTCCGACCTGTGTTGAACATCCTATTTCCTTGTCAAATCGTGTATGCTGTGCACCTAATCTATCCTGAGATGACACAACGCATTTAAGATCACAATCCTCAATAGATTGATTCCATCGTTTTACCGACAAGAAGATTCTACAATCTATCAGCCTTTCCGTAGAAATACATCGCTCCCTGTATAACGATATATATATAACGTTTCATGTTTTAAGGCTGATCTGTGCATGATGGTGCTGCATTTTGACATAATTCTTATCGCATTTCCCCCCGTTGTGCTGTGCCGTTCCATAGTCCAGAGCTTCATCATCCCCCTTCTAAAACTGCCATCACCCCTTTCCATCCCTGGCGTCATTTTATCAATGAACGTGGTATTATACATATTTACATATTACATATTTGTTGTTATTTATGGAAGTGTCCGGTTGCTGGAGGAACCAGGACGCCGGCTACACTGCACAGTTTAGCCCGAAATAGAGAGAGCGCTTTACACCCCGAGAAGTTATGCTTTTAACCGTAAACTCAATGAACCGGGAGTTCACCCGCTGCTGCTCGCAGCACCGCTTGCTGCTGGATGAAACTCCCGTTGACAGCGGGGGGAGAGAAAAGTTTTAACAGGGCTTCAAGTTCCTCCATGTTGCTATTGTTGTGGCTGTGTTGTGTCTCGTGAAAATATACGTCACCACCATGGCGCGCTTTTATGACGCGTAACTCCGCCTACTATCTCCTACTCCTCCTACTCGTTCCTGGTCTCTTGTGTATAGTGGAAAACCAGAGCTGTTCAAAAGCGTGCCGAAGCGTGCCGAAGCGAGCCGAGCCGGGACGATAGTGGAAAAGCGCCAATAGTGTAGGTAGGTAGGTAGATAGGTAGGTAGGTAGGTAGATAGATAGGTAGGTAGGTAGGTAGGTAGATAGGTAGGTAGATAGGTAGGCAGGTAGGTAGGTAGATAGGTAGGCAGGTAGGTAGGTAGATAGGTAGGTAGGTAGGTAGGTAGGTAGGTAGGTAGGTAGGTAGATAGATAGATAGGTAGATAGATAGATAGATAGATAGATAGATAGATAGGTAGATAGATAGATAGATAGATAGGTAGGTAGATAGATAGATAGATTGGTAGGTAGGTCGGTAGGTAGATAGATAGATAGATAGATAGGTAGGTAGATAGATAGATAGATAGATAGGTAGGTAGGTAGGTAGGTAGATAGATAGATAGATAGATAGATAGGTAGGTAGGTAGGTAGATAGGTACACAGCAAAAATGGCAGTGTTAAAATTACAGTGTTAGCACTTTTCAGTGTAAAGTGTTATGATTTCAGTGTTCCTTCAAGCATGTTAACACCACTTGTTGTTAATACCCTATTGAGCACAGAGTTGGATTATGGTGTTGATCATAATTAACACTGAACACCACATCCGGGACATTTACGTGCTGTGCGTGAGGTGAGCGCTAATTGTCTCGATCTCCGCCATCTTTCTCTCTCTTGACTTGATGCAGCGAGGTGAGGTACTCAACATCGCGTCGCTCGACATTACCTTTATCAAGGTAAATTTCATTGACATGTATGTTATCATTTTTGTTAATTCGTTATATTATATATGCTTGTGTCGAAAACAGTGTATTTGTGTGGTATGAAACTTAGTTTGAGAAAGTTTAGCAAGCGTGGGGGGGCTAGCTAACGTTATCAACCATAAATTCAAATGACAGTGGAAAAGAATGACTCCAAATATTGACACTTTTGTGTACATATTTATAGGCTCAAATGTAATATTTTAAAATGTGCATATTCGTTTGTGTAAGTTAACGTTACGCTAGCCTGCTAATGATATGGTCCATGCACCTGCTGGCTTTGCTAGCTATCATTAACCATAGCTGGCTGTCGAAATATGTATTATTTGATTTATTCGTTTATTGTAATTGTATTTATTTTGTATACATTTAAGTAGCACTAACTGTTATTTCCTTTCTAATGGTACATTCTGGTCGGCCATCAAGTAACCATCCACAAACCAGCAACGGTATGTTTGGCCATCTGCTAGCTTAACGTTACCTAAGAATGGTTGTATTGCTGCGCACTGAATTTCATCGACATGTATGTTATCATTTTTGTTAATTCGTTATATTATATATGCTTGTGTCGAAAACAGTGTATTTGTGTGGTATGAAACTTAGTTTGAGAAAGTTTAGCAAGCGTGGGGGGCTTTAGCTTGTTAGAGTTGACGCTGCCATGCCAAATTGTTTCACGGTGATGGAATCGGAATCCTCTTGCGCTGGGAAACTTTGGCTAACGTTAGCTAGTTTACTATCAAGGTAACGATAGCTGGGTAGCTTGCCGCCACTGCGATGAGGAACAGTGATATTCCGACATCGCCCGGACAGTATTTGACTTGGCAGTGTTATGACACGGGGGCGAGGGGGCTCAAGGACACGACAATGGAGGCAGAATACTGTGAAGCCCCGTAGAGTATTTGATGGTTGATTGGGAGTGGAGACATCCCACTGATGCTGTGTGTCGTTTTCTGTTCCCCTGGCTACATAGGAAGTGTCCCAAAAGTGAGCCTAAAGTTCCGGAGGTCGCCAATGTTAAACGGCTGAGTAAATTGAAGGCTGACTAAATTGAAGAGAGGTGAGTGACTAAATTGAATGCGGTTTGGTGATACATTGGGCTAGAGACTTGAAATCACTTTTGGCTGAAAGCTGGCATCCCACTGATGCTGTGTGTCGTTTTCTGTTCCCCTGGCTACATAGGAAGTGTCCCAAAAGTGAGCCTAAAGTTCCGGAGGTCGCCAATGTTAAACGGCTGAGTGGAGAGGGGTAGTGAGTGACTAAATTGAATGCGGTTTGGTGATACATTGGGCTAGAGACTTGAAATCACTTTTGGCTGAAAGCTGGCATCCCACTGCTGCTGTGTGTCTTTTTCTGTTCCCCTGGCTACATAGGAAGTGTCCCAAAAATGAGCCTAAAGTTCCGGAGGTCGCCAATGTTAAACGGCTGAGTGGAGAGGGGTAGTGAGTGACTAAATTGAATGCGGTTTGGTGATGCATTGGGCTAGAGACTTGAAATCACTTTTGGCTGAAAGCTGGCATCCCACTGCTGCTGTGTGTCTTTTTCTGTTCCCCTGGCTACATAGGAAGTGTCCCAAAAATGAGCCTAAAGTTCCGGAGGTCGCCAATGTTAAACGGCTGAGTGGAGAGGGGTAGTGAGTGACTAAATTGAATGCGGTTTGGTGATGCATTGGGCTAGAGACTTGAAATCACTTTTGGCTGAAAGCTGGCATCCCACTGATGCTGTGTGTCGTTTTCTGTTCCCCTGGCTACATAGGAAGTGTCCCAAAAGTGAGCCTAAAGTTCCGGAGGTCGCCAATGTTAAACGGCTGAGTAAATTGAAGGCTGACTAAATTGAAGAGAGGTGAGTGACTAAATTGAATGCGGTTTGGTGATACATTGGGCTAGAGACTTGAAATCACTTTTGGCTGAAAGCTGGCATCCCACTGATGCTGTGTGTCGTTTTCTGTTCCCCTGGCTACATAGGAAGTGTCCCAAAAGTGAGCCTAAAGTTCCGGAGGTCGCCAATGTTAAACGGCTGAGTAAATTGAAGGCTGACTAAATTGAAGAGAGGTGAGTGACTAAATTGAATGCGGTTTGGTGATACATTGGGCTAGAGACTTGAAATCACTTTTTACAGTATATAGCAGGAACCTAATTTAATTAGTATGTTAGGAATTCCTAACTTGGTATCAGGATCCTGATACAGACACACCCATAGCTTCACAATGAACTACACTGAGAGGAGTTCTGCTGAACTCTAGGATTTTCCCATTTTTGCTTTGATGGATTTTAAGTATCCAATAAGGACTAGATCCTTTCTCTACTAATTTGGCAGGGGATATTGTTGTCCTCATCACATTTAGCTCAGGTCTACATTTTTGGACTAACTTTAGAATTTCAAAACAAAAATCATTTCACACCTTTCTTCCCTGTGTAGCACACATTGTTAACACATTGAGACAAAAACGAAAAAAATAGATATATTGAAAGATATATTCATATTTTTGGTCTGATGTTGCCTTGTTTTACAGGAACAGTTCTATGATCTTGCCAGTGGACAGGGTTACCTGGGCTACTGAATTGAAAACAGTGCAGCGCAACATGAGAAGTGCCTCCAAAGAAACCCGGAGGAGCTCCAAGTCTTCTCATCAAGATGGCCCCAAGAGTCAGCGTGAGACATCTACACCCGCACAGCTGTCAGGTGATGAATGCAGAGAAGCAATATCCATGATGAAAATTATGGAACAGAGTACCACATTGGAATGTATGTTTGCACTCATGTTGAAAATGAAATGCCTATTTTCAATAAGATTGTCAATGTCATTATTAAGGATGAAGAAGCATTGTTTTTGACCACTAAGGTCATTACGATGTATTTTGACGATCACTTGAATGCTTTCAGTATTGGTGAGGTGGATGATGTGTTCACTGTCATTAGTGTGTCTCAGTTGGTGTATTATAGACCGTATGACAGGCAGTTTTCAACTGAGAATGATGAGAGGACATACATTGTGCCCTATTGCAGTTTTGTCTGATCCCAAGTGCAGAACTTTTATTTTTATGGAATGTGCCATTTTATTATTTCATGTACAAAGTACATGGCTGGGTCAATAAAGATGACTTAACAACCATTTCTGCAATTTGTCTTGTATGTATTTAGGCTAAGTGGGAAAACTGTTTTGTTGTATCCACACTACACAGGGTTGTTCTTAAAACTGTATTTTAACACCCAACACCAGTGTAGTGTGAATACAACATTTTTGGTGTTAATTGTTACATTGTGGAGTGTTGAATCACTGCAAATTTGGTGTTAAATCAACAAAAAAATTGTGTTTAATCAACAAAGATTTGGTGTTGAATCAACACAAATTTGGTGTTGAATCAACAAAGATTTGGTGTTTAATCAACACAAATTTGGTGTTGGATCAACACAAATTTGGTGTTGAATCAACACAAATTTGGTGTTGAATCAACACAAATTTGGTGTTTAATCAACACAAATTTGGTGTTTAATCAACAAAAATGTGGTGTTGAATCGACACAAATTTGGTGTTGAATCAACAAAAATTTGGTGTAAAATTTTTAACACCATCAAAAGTGTTACTTTAACACTCAATAAAGTGGATGCATATGCACACTTTGCTGGTGTTAAAATTAACACTGTGGGTGTTAATTTAACACTAGTGATTTTGCAGTGTAGGTAGATAGGTAGGTAGATAGATAGGTAGGTAGGTAGGTAGATAGGTAGGTAGATAGGTAGGTAGATAGATAGGTAGGTAGGTAGGTAGATAGGTAGGTAGGTAGATAGATAGGTAGGTAGGTAGGTAGGTAGATAGGTAGGTAGGTATGTAGACAGGTAGGTAGGTAGATAGGTAGGTAGATAGATAGGTAGATAGATAGGTAGGTAGGTAGGTAGATAGGTAGGTAGGTAGGTAGGTAGGTAGGTAGGTAGGTAGGTAGGTAGATAGATAGATAGATAGATAGATAGATAGGTAGGTAGGTAGTTAGATAGGTAGATAGATAGGTAGATAGATAGGTAGGTAGGTAGGTAGATAGATAGGTAGGTAGGTAGGTAGATAGGTAGGTAGGTAGGTAGGTAGGTAGGTAGGTAGGTAGGTAGATAGATAGATAGATAGATAAGTAGGTAGGTAGGTAGATAGATAGATAGATAGATAGATAGGTAGGTAGGTAGGTCGATTTTTTGTGTGTGTGCGTGTGCGTGTGTGTGTGTGTATGTGTGTGTGTGTGTGTGTGTGTGTGGGTGGGCTATTGTACCATTGTAGCACAGAGCATTAATCATTACAGTGGAAGCCAAGGACAATAAACAGTGTTGCTGTACAGGCTGGCTGAACTGTTAAACACCCCCCTCACCACTCACCCCCCGCCCCCCCACCACTCAGCCCACCACTCACCCCCCCTGACACCCACCCATCGCCCCACCTGTTTTGCAGCATTCCACAGGTCCTGATATTGTAGCTCCTCCCCTCTCCTCTACATCATACTGTAGCTCCTCCCCTCTCCTGTAGCTCCTCCCCTCTCCTCTACATCATACTGTAGCTCCTCCCCTCTCCTGTAGCTCCTCCCCCTTCCTCTACATCATACTGTAGCCCCTCCTCCTTCCTCTACATCATACCCCTCCCCTCTCCTGTAGCTCCTCCCCTCTCCTGTAGCTCCGCCCCTCACCTGTAACTCCGCCCCTTTCATGAAGCTCCGCCCCTCTCCTCCACATGTGGGACTCAGGGACTGGAATCACTTGTGGAGCGAACAGAGGAGAGAGAGCTGGAGATACAGCTGTGTTGGCACTTCTCTCTCTCTCTCTCTACTCCTCTCTCTCTCTACTCCCTCTCTCTCTCTGTTTCCCTCTCTCTCTCTACTCCTCCTCTCTCTCTCTACTCTCTCTCTCTGTTTCCCTTCCTCCCTCTCTCTCTCTACTCCCTCTCTTTCTCTCTGTTTCCCTCTCTCTCTACTCCCTCTCTCTCTCTGTTTCCCTCTCTCTCTCTACTCCTCCTCTCTCTCTCTACTCTCTCTCTCTCTCTCTGTTTCCCTTCCTCCCTCTCTCTCTCTACTCCCTCTCTCTCTCTCTGTTTCCCTCTCTCTCTCTACTCCTCCTCTCTCTCTACTCTCTCTCTCTCTGTTTCCCTTCCTCCCTCTCTCTCTCTACTCCCTCTCTTTCTCTCTGTTTCCCTCTCTCTCTACTCCCTCTCTCTCTGTTTCCCTCTCTCTCTCTACTCCTCCTCTCTCTCTCTCTACTCTCTCTCTCTCTCTCTGTTTCCCTTCCTCCCTCTCTCTCTACTCCTTCCCTCTCTACTCCCTCTCTCTCTCTCTCTGCAGGGTTCATCTCAGGACAACTCTGCTCTGCTCAGCCAATCAGAGGCCAGGATCGACAGAGCTTAGGGACAGAAGGAGAAATCTTCAGGAGAGAGAGAGAGGAGGGGGGGAGAGAGAGAGAGAGAGAGAGGAGGGGGGAGAGAGAGAGAGAGAGAGGAGGGGGGGGAGAGAGAGAGGAGGGGGGGAGAGAGAGAGAGAGAGGAGGGAAGAGAAAGAGAGAGAGGAGGGGGGAGAGAGAGAGAGAGGAAGGAAGAGAGAGAGAGGAGGGGGGAGAGAGGGAGAGAGGAGGGGAGAGAGAGGAGGGGGGAGAGAGGGAGAGAGGAGGGGGGAGAGAGAGAGAGAGAGGAGGGAAGAGAGAGAGAGGAGGGGGGAAGAGAAAAAGAGGAGGGGGGAGAGAGAGGAGGGAAGAGAGAGGAGTGGGGGAGGAGAGAGAGAGGAGGGGGGAGAGAGAGAGAGAGGAGGGGGGAGGAGAGAGAGGGGGGGAAAGAGGAGGGAAGAGAGAGAGAGGAGGGGGGGAGGAGAGAGAGGACCCGCAGCCCTACATACTAGCTCCTAGGCCCTACATACTAGCCCCTACACCCTACACCTACACCCTAGCCCCTACACCCTAGCCCCTACACCCTGCACCCTAGCCCCTACACCCTGCACCCTAGCCCCTACACCCTACCCCCTACACCTACACCCTGCACCCTAGCCCCTACACCCTACCCCCTACACCTACACCCTGCACCCTACACCCTAGCCCCTACACCCTAGGCCCTACATACTAGCCCCTACATACTAGCCCCTACACACTAGCCCCTACACCCTAGCCCCTACATACTAGCCCCTACACCCTAGCCCCTACATACTAGCCCCTACACCCTAGCCCCTACATGCTAGCCCCTACATCCTACACCCTAGTCCCTACACACTAACCCCTAGGCCCTACATACTAGCCCCTACACCTTAGTCCCTACATACTAGCCCCTACACCCTAGCCCCTACATACTAGCCCCTACATACTAGCCCCTACACCCTAGCCCCTACATGCTAGCCCTTACCCCCTAGGCCCTACATACTAGCCCCTACATACTAGGCCCTACATACTAGCCCCTACATACTAGCCCCTACATACTAGGCCCTACATACTAGCCCCTACATACTAGCCCCTACATACTAGGCCCTACATACTAGCCCCTACATACTAGGCCCTACATACTAACCCCTACATACTAACCCCTACATACTAGCCCCTACACCCTAGCCCCTACATACTAGCCCCTACACCCTAGCCCATATGCCCTTCATACTAGCCCCTACATACTAACCCCTACATACTAGCCCCTACACCCTAGCCCCTAGCCCCTACATACTAGCCCCTACATACTAGCCCCTACATACTAGCCCCTACATACTAGCCCCTACATACTAACCCCTTCATACTAGCCCCTACATACTAACCCCTTCATACTAGCCCCTACATACTAGCCCCTACATACTAGCCCCTACATACTAGCCCCTACATACTAGCCCCTACATACTAGCCCCTACATACTAACCCCTTCATACTAACCCCTTCATACTAGCCCCTACATACTAGCCCCTACATACTAACCCCTACATACTAACCCCTTCATACTAGCCCCTACATACTAACCCCTTCATACTAGCCCCTACATACTAGCCCCTACATACTAACCCCTACATACTAGCCCCTACATACTAGCCCCTACATACTAGCCCCTACATACTAGCCCCTACATACTAGCCCCTACATACTAACCCCTACATACTAGCCCCTACATACTAACCCCTACATACTAGGCCCTACATACTAGGCCCTACATACTAGCCCCTACATACTAACCCCTACATACTAGGCCCTACATACTAACCCCTACATACTAGCCCCTACATACTAGCCCCTACATACTAGCCCCTACATACTAACCCCTACATACTAGCCCCTACACCCTAGCCCCTAGCCCCTACATACTAGCCCCTACACCCTAGCCCCTAGCCCCTACATACTAGCCCCTACACCCTAGCCCCTAGCCCCTACATACTAGCCCCTACACCCTAGCCCCTAGGCCCTTCATACTAGCCCCTACATACTAGCCTCTACATACTAACCCCTACATACTAGCCCCTACATACTAGCCCCTACATACTAGCCCCTACATACTAGGCCCTACATACTAACCCCTACATACTAACCCCTACATACTAGCCCCTACATACTAGGCCCTACATACTAGGCCCTACATACTAGCCCCTACATACTAACCCCTACATACTAGCCCCTACATACTAGGCCCTACATACTAACCCCTACATACTAGCCCCTACATACTAGCCCCTACATACTAGCCCGTACATACTAACCCCTACATCAGGGGTCGGCAATAGGCGGCCCGTGGGCCATTGCTGGCCCGTCACCAATAATATTTGGCCCAGCAGATTATTTTGAGAATCCACTTTTTTCTTCTTCTTTTTATTTTTTTATTTTTTTTACAATATCGGACCGACAGTCCCACATACAGCGCCTATAATGTCCGAATAGAGAATCGACCTCCACCTGAATAATGCTTATTGTACTTTTATCCATGTTGAGAGTGAATGACACAGGGACAGACAATCAGGCAGCGGGGTGCACCGAAGCGCACTGACGCTGAACCCCTCATAGTGAATCATAAGCAGGTGGACAATGCGTAGTGCTGAAATAGACGACATGCGGTGTGTGGTTTGAAAAAA
>NC_137677.1:28243597-28273597 GCF_963989245.1 Nansenia antarctica | reverse complement strand
GAACATCAGGAGACCAGGACATCAGGAGACCAGGAGACCATCAGGAGACCAGGAGAACATCAGGAGACCAGGAGACCATCAGGAGAACATCAGGAGACCATCAGGAGGACATCAGGAGACCAGGAGAACATCAGGAGACCAGGACATCAGGAGACCAGGAGACCATCAGGAGACCAGGAGAACATCAGGAGACCATCAGGAGAACATCAGGAGAACATCAGGAGACCAGGAGGACATCAGGAGACCAGGAGAACATCAGGAGACCATCAGGAGACCAGGAGAACATCAGGAGACCATCAGGAGAACATCAGGAGAACATCAGGAGAACATCAGGAGACCAGGAGGACATCAGGACATCAGGAGACCAGGAGGACATCAGGAGACCAGGAGAACATCAGGAGACCAGGAGGACATCAGGAGACCATCAGGAGAACATCAGGAGAACATCAGGAGAACATCAGGAGACCAGGAGGACATCAGGAGACCAGGAGGACATCAGGAGAACATCAGGAGACCAGGAGGACATCAGGAGACCAGGAGAACATCAGGAGAACATCAGGAGACCAGGAGGACATCAGGAGAACATCAGGAGAACATCAGGAGAACATCAGGAGACCAGGAGACCATCAGGAGAACATCAGGAGAACATCAGGAGACCAGGAGGACATCAGGAGACCAGGAGAACATCAGGAGAACATCACGAGACCAGGAGACCAGGAGGACATCAGGAGACCAGGAGACCAGGAGACCAGGAGACCATCAGGAGGACATCAGGAGACCAGGAGACCATCAGGAGAACATCAGGAGAACATCAGGAGAACATCAGGAGACCAGGAGGACATCAGGAGACCAGGAGGACATCAGGAGACCAGGAGACCAGGAGGACATCAGGACATCAGGAGACCAGGAGGACATCAGGAGATCAGGAGACCAGGAGACCAGGAGGACATCAGGAGGACATCAGGAGATCAGGAGACCAGGAGACCAGGAGGACATCAGGACATCAGGAGACCAGGAGGACATCAGGAGATCAGGAGACCAGGAGACCAGGAGGACATCAGGAGACCAGGAGACCAGGAGGACATCAGGAGACCAGGAGACCAGGAGGACATCAGGAGACCAGGAGACCAGGAGGAGATCAGGAGACCAGGAGACCAGGAGGACATCAGGAGACCAGGAGACCAGGAGGAGATCAGGAGACCAGGAGACCAGGAGGACATCAGGAGACCAGGAGACCAGGAGACCAGGAGAACATCAGGAGACCAGGAGGAGAACATCAGGAGACCAGGAGGACATCAGGAGACCAGGAGGAGGACATCAGGAGACCAGGAGGACATCAGGAGACCAGGAGAACAGGAGACCAGGAGGACATCAGGAGACCAGGAGACCAGGAGGACATCAGGAGGACATCAGGAGACCAGGAGACCAGGAGAACATCAGGAGTGAATCAGCAGATATATTTGTGGGATGTTCTGGTCTTGAAGCAGCGTTGAGGAAACGCCTGAGTGTAGACAGGCACAAACACAGACACGTCCACAGACACAGACACACACAGACACACACACAGACACATCCACAGACACACACACAGACACATCCACAGACACAGACACACACACAGACACACACACAGACACAGACACACACACAGACACACACACAGACACACACACAGACACAGACAAAGACACAGACACACACACAGACACACACACAGACACAGACACACACACACAGGCACACACAGACACATCCACAGACACACACACGTCCACAGACACAGACACGTCCACAGACACACACACAGACACAGACACACACACAGACACACACACACACATACAGACACACACAGAGACACAGACACACACATAGACACGCACAGACACAGACACACACACAGACACACACAGATACACATACAGACACAGACACACACAGAGACACAGACACACACACAGACACAGACACACACACACAGACATAGACACACACACAGACATAGACACACACACAGACACACAGAGACAGAGACACACACACAGACTTGATTGATTGATTGATTGAAAACCTTTATTGTCCCCAATGGGGAAATTTTGTTGTCAAACAGCTCAGTTAGGGCAGAAAACATTCAGTACAGAAAACAGAAAAACATTCAATAAAAAAACATAAAACAGTGCAGGCTCAATAAGTAAAAAGTTCCAAAACACACACAGACACAGACACAGAGACACACACAGACACACACTCTCACACAGACACAGACACACACACAAACAGACACACACAGACACACACAGACACAGACACACACACAAACAGACACAGACACACACAGACCCACCCACACACACACACACACACACACACACACACACACACACGCAGACCCTCCCCCCCACCCCCCACATACACACACACACACAGACCCCACCCACAAAAGGCAAGGCAAGGCAGGTTTATTTGTACAGCACATTTCATACAACAGAGCAATTCAAAGTGCTTTACATACAGCTTTAAAAATACAGCAAGAGGAGCAGAGTAAGAACATAAAAACGACAATGAATGACGATCACGTGGGCTGGCAATGGAGTAGGACATGTTTCGCTTGAGCTCCCGTCGGACTTCTGTTTTATTTAAGTTAATAAGCGTTTTACATTATAAAATACTGGGAAACCTGTCCGTAACATATTCCTAAAATCAAAAGTCTGTGTATTTAGGGGTCAATGGCTGCAAATCTGCGCAAATATAAGTACAATCCGTCCACTACTAGGCCAAACGCCACCGCGACATCGAGTCCCACAGCTACCCCGGCTCAGACAGCCCCGCCCCGGACAGACAGCCCAGTGATGGACTCTGTAGCATTGAAAACAGAGATTCTCCTCTCGCTGAAATCCGACATTGTCGAGGTGATAAAGACAGAGATTCAAAATGCACTAGCCGAAGATTTCAACTATATTAAAAGTGAACTTCAAGCAGTAAAATCGGAAATAATTAACAATACTGCGGCGGTTCAGTCTGAGATTGACCAAATAAAGGCTACAATCACGGAGGTGGAGGGCGGCCTGTCAACGTGGTCGGACGAGGTGGTGGCCCTGCGGACTACGGTGACAGGCTTGAAAGCAGAGGTAACCGGGCTCAGAGAGAAATGCGACGACATGGAGGGAAGAATGAGGAGATGCAACATCAGAATACTAGGGGTGGCCGAGACGAATGGATCATGCTCTACTGCATCGGTCTCGAAACTACTGAGGGAAGCGCTACAACTGGATAGAGATGTGCTTGTGGACCGTTCACACAGAACCCTGGCTCCGAGGAGACCGGAGGGGAAACCACGCGCCATCATTCCGGATTATGCTGTCAGCGTCGCCAGGGCCAGGGCTGCGTTCACGGAGGTCAGGAAGCTGCTGCGCAACCGTCAGGGCATCCGGTATGGCATGCTGTTCCCAGCCCGACTCCGCATCACACACAATGGAGAAGAAAAGGAATTCACAGATGCAGACAAAGCGATGGACTACGTTAAGAAGAACGTCATCCCTGCAACAGGCTAAGGGTAGGTCGCCCCCAGCCACGGGCCAGTGGGGCTCAGGGTCATTACAAGACCAACTTTGACGGGACGATATCTGTTTAAATATATTACCATCGTCAATGCCACCCCTTTGTTGTTATTGTAGTTCTTCACAGCAGTTTATATGCAAGTGTTGAAAGAGACTGGACATATATGTTAGTTCAATTTAAAACTTACCCCAAGGGGGAAATAATCTATCTGTTTATTCATAAGGGGCAGGGAAGTGAAAATTACCTGACCAGGAGACTGTTTTTATTTGTTTCTTAATTTCTACTGCGTTAATGCTTCTCTCCGATCCTTTTATTTATATCTGTCTCTAGACATAATTATTATTACTCTTATTTCTATATATATATATATATATATATACAATGTAAAATGTATTTCACAATGTCAAAATTAAGGTTAGGGGGTTTTCACCCTCCTTTTGTTTTACCTCAAGGTTCGACGGGAGCCTGAAATGTTAACAAACTACTCCTAGCTATTCTGTTTGGTACTATAACCAAGCAAAGGCGAACACTCTTAAAGGTTGTTCGCACAGCTGCCTGTTCAGACTCGCAGCCTGGGACCATGTCCCAAAAGTCTGTCCAGACACTCATGTCGGTTGAGTGTCCGGATTTTTCATTTTTATTTCTATGTTCAGATCCCACTGTTCCACAGGGATCATACCGGAAGAATAAGAGCAACGTGTATGTATTTTGTTTTCTTTTACATTATTTTGTTTTTTTCCCTTATATATACTCCCCAACTCCCCCACACCTCCTACCCATACCCACCCCTCATATATCCACACACCCACACTCACACAATCACACACATAGACACTGTACTACATGCAGTTCACAATCTTCTCCTATTCATGTGCCTATCCTTGCCATCACCATACCTACAGGTAAAATTAAGATCCTCCCTAATTCTTACTCTGAACCATGGGATCACTTAAGGTTATAAGCTACAACGTTTAAAGAGACAGTATGTCCCTTATTGCTAAAAGCATACCACCATACATTGCAATCTGGAACCACGGCCCCCTCATGGAGGGACGCAACAATAGTTGTAATACATAAAGAGGGCAAGGACCCCACCCAATGCCAATCATACAGACCCATCTCACTTTTATGCACCGACCTACGTATATTAACAGCCATCCTAGCAAGACGCGTCATTAAAATTATCACACAAGTTATCCACCCCGATCAGACCGGGTTTATAAAGGGAAGATACTACGGGGACAACACAAGAAGATTACTAAATATTATGACTCACCCAAAAGTTAAGGAGGAAGAAGCAATGCCTTCGATGCCCAGAAGGCATTCGATCGAGTATCTTGGCAATACCTATTTCAAACTCTAAAACGACTCAAATTTGGCCCCAATTTTATAAAATGGATTCAAACACTATATTCAAATCCACAAGCTGCTGTAAAAGTGAATGGATTTCTGTCGGACCGATTTACTCTAGAACGGGGTTGCAGGCAGGGGTGCTCTTTGTCGCCCCTGCTGTTTGATATCAGTATTGAACCACTGGCACAGCTCATTAGAGACAACGACAACATAAAGGGACTGACAATAAATGAGGAACAACATAAATTATCATTGTATGCAGATGACGTGCTTCTTTATCTAACTGAACCTGCAACAACAATCCCACGCCTAAAATATCTTATTTCCAACTATGGGTACTTCTCGGGTTATAAAGTAAATGTTGATAAAACAATGGCTATGGACATAGGAGGTAGAATTCCACAAACAATCACAATCCAGAGTGAGTTTAAATGGCCCAAGGATGGTATTAAATATCTTGGCATTCAAATCCCCTCATTGTTAGAAAACCTAAGTGATGCAAATTACAAAAGCATAATCCAAAATATCAGTAAAGATCTAGACCGCTGGTCAACACTTCCCCTGTCTCTATTGGGCCGTATTGAGAGTGTACGCATGAATGTGCTGCCTAGGCTTCTATACCTGTTCCAGATGCTACCCATCGATATCCCCAAATCCACATTTGAAAAGTGGGATAGACTCATCTCAAAATTCATATGGCAAGGAAGGCGCCCAAGAATCAGACTTAAAACACTACAACTATCTAAACCATATGGTGGGCTGAAACTCCCAAACCTAAGATACTACTTCTGGGCGGCCCAGCTAAAGCCTCTAACAGCATGGATTCAAGACTCTTCATATACACGATGGCTCAACATCGAAAAAGGTTTATGTTCGATGCCCTTACAGACCTTGCCTTTCATAGATGTCCCTCTAAAGGAAACTCAACTAGGTGAATGGACCAGAGTCACACTAAAGATTTGGAGGAAAATACAACTCTCATTTGGCTTACCTAAAGCAATCTCAGCATTATCCAATATTGGTCTTATGAAAAATTTCGAACCCTCCAATACAGATATAGGGTTTAGAAATTGGTCGGATCATGGACTTACTAACTTACACCAACTCCATAAAGACGGTAGCCTTAAATCATTTGAACAGTTAAGAGAGGAATTTAGGCTCCCTAACACAGACTTTTTCAGATATCTACAATTAAGAAGCTTCCTAACGAAACATAGAGAATGGAATAAAGTCTTGGAGCCCACTGAAATCGAAGAGTTCTTGATAAAGCTGCAAAAAGGAAACGAGAATAAGAAAAGTATAGGTGACCTTTACCAAAGGTTTCTATCCATGGATTTGAATAATACATAACAGAGGAAAGAGAGATGGGAAACTGAAATGAACACTGACATATCACAGGACTATGCACTGAAGCACATTTAGTGACCAATTCAAATACATGGAGGGAATTCAAATGGAAAGTGGTTATGAGATTCTTTAGAACCCCAGAAATAGTGGCTAAAATGGGCCCAACACACTCAAATAAATGTTGGAGAAATTGCAGTACGCAAATTGGCAACCACACCCACATATTCTGGTCATGCCCCAAATTAAGAACATTTTGGGAAGAGGTGTTTGAGGCCCTTGAAGCAGTATTCCACCAAAGATCCAAAGATGGCACTACTGGGAGTTATACCAGAAGGCATTGATGGAAGGGCAAGAATATATCTCTTACAAATATTACTAACGGCAGCAATTAAATGTGTAACCCCTGCCATATGGGCGGGGCCTGAGTTCTATTTTAAATAAGTGGCGGTATAACTGCTCCAGTTTGGTATTCTTCTGATAGACAGACAAGCAACCCACGATTCTTGTACTGATGTTATTTATTTTGTGTGCACACCGTACACACACAAACACCGTGAAAAACTGTGAAGTGAAACAAACACCAATTACACATTGAAACCAGCCAGCACGGCGTTCCGACCTCACATACATGTGAGAAATTACTTTAAATCAAAATGCACAGTAAAACAGTGACAAACAAAACAACAACATACCGTGTGCGCCTTCTACTCAGAACCTCTGGTGCAGCTAGAATAGTTAAACACCGTCTTACACATCAAGCTTCTCTTCATGAGTGACGGAAGACGCCTACACGAGTTACATATATACATCCCGTCTCATCGCGAGACCACGGTACGTGAACAGCGAGGTGACGTCAACACGTACACGTTTAGATAAACAAAATAAACACATAATTGTACAACAATAACATATACATTTCAATATGTACAATACATTACAATAAGAATCTTTTTACAGTAAGAAAATAAGAACATTATTATTACCTCTTTACTACGACAGTTACACTGCCACCAAAATTACAAAGATTTTCTTAACCAAAATGTTTTACCTTAACAATAAATCCTGTAATTTTCCTATAAAATGGAAATTAACTTTCAAATAACCAACCCATTATTCCTAAATGTTTACGGCTTCCGTTTTGTTACTATTTCAATGATAGTTTAGGAACTCTCCACTAGTACCACTAATTTTTGAACTGGACGCTCAAGAAAAGATGGTTGCGTTAAGCGTTCACCTTTCTTTCCTAAGTTACTTTGGCCTACTTGGATTTTAACCTTTCGCACCAGACCATCATCATCTTCACTTGTCTCGACAATTCTGGCTAGCTTCCACTCATTTCTGGGAACATTTGTTAATACAGTGTTAAGAGAATCATGAAGCACTGTGATATATTTTCTTATGTGCAGTCACATTTAGGACATTTTCAGTTGGCAGGAAGTTCTCTTATTAAGCACGTCTGATTGTGTCCTTTCACCCGCTCCTTCACTGCTTGCTCTTTTGCTTCTCTGCTTTGTTTTATTTTTATTTTTTATTTTATTTTTTCGTTTCTGCCTGCCTAGCTGTCTGAAGTGCAGCCTCTTGGGGTTTAGTCCGTAGGCCCTCAGCCTCTGTCCTCTGAACTCTCGGCCCCCCATCTTCACCCTGAAGGGCCCTGGCATGAGGCGTCCTCCGGACTGCCTGTGTTTCTTCTTGGGCCATTTTGGCCTTTCAGTCCTAGGCTTGGCCGTTGCTGTTGTCTCCTTGACGACGGTTTCGGCTGTCTCCTTGACGACGGTCTCAGCTGTCTCCTTGACGGCGGTCACCGTCTTCTTCTCGTCCTCCACTCCGGCCTGTCTCAGGGCCTGGACCACAGGGCCTTCAGCAGAGTCTAATGAGGTGGCCAGGCTGGGTCCAGCCTCACTGTTCTTGCCTTCTGCCTGGTCTTTGTCCTCCTCGGAATAGAAGGAGCTCAAGATTTCTTTCTTTTTGCTTTGATTTTTTGCTATAACGACCTGCTTGTTGTTCGGAAGCTGAGGACGCTCTCTGAAGGGTAGGGGCATTTCCAAATGTCCTTCCTTGTTGTGTTGAACTTTCCCATTCAGGAGCTGGCAGATCCCTGTCGCATCCCTTGAGCTTGTGCGAGGTGTTTTTGATCCTACTATGCTCCAGCCTAAATCCGTCTTGACTGCGTATGGATCGTAGTCTTCCCCTGATATCACTTGTTTTGGTTTCAGGGCCCTTGTACAGTCATAGCCAATTAGGAGTCCTACAGGACAGTTCAACAGATCTGGCATATCTTCTGCTATGCTGAGAAGGTGCGTCCACTCTTTCGCACTTTCACGAGTGGGTATACTATTTTGCTCCAATGGTATGTATTCTTGAGTGTATGCGGGTGGTAGCTTGATGCACTCTTGTGACATGTACCCTCTCACTTTCAGCCCAACCACTCTTTGACAGTTCACTATTGAACCCCTGTCAGTCATTGTTGACAACTTCAATTTGATTGGTTCTGTGTCTGCTTGTATCTTTTCACAGACCTCTTGGTCAATAAATGTATTACTGCTCTGTGTGTCCAGTAATGCATACACTAAGGTTTCAGGGCTGTTTTTTGCCGCACAAGAGAGCCACACCGGAACAATCATTGAAGTGCGATCACTGTTGTCCACTCCCACGCTGCATAAGGCAGTGGAAGTACTTTCTTTTGGTGGACGTGCTTCTGGTCTTTCTCCTTGCACATGTTCTTCATGAAGCGGAGAGGGATGGCTCCGCTTGCAAATATTGCAAGTAGCTCTTTTTCTACAGTTTTTGGAGACATGGCCAACTCTGAGACATCCGAAGCACATATTGTTGTCGAAGATAAACCTTTTCTTTTCCTCCAGAGGCATTGCTGCAAACGTTTCACATTTATATATGAAGTGGTTTTCTTGACAGCAAATGCATTCTAATTGCCCATTGCTTTCAGTGGCCGAAGGGCTGGTGTTGAAACCTGTGTTACTTTCTGCTCCACTTGAGTACCTTGAAGTGGCATTTGGTTTTTGTGACACCTTTGTTGACGTCGCCATGGAGCTGGCTTTGTGACGCTTCTGTTCCCTCTGTTCTGGTTTTTCATCTGTCTGCTTTAATGCATGAAGGGAGGAAACTGGATTGCATGCAATGAGTGCCTCATCTGCCACAAAGTCCGAAAACTCCTTGAAACCTGGATATGGCTTTCCTTCATCCAGTGCTCTAGTGACGTAACGGTTCCAGCGGCTTGTTGCCCAGTCAGGAAGTTTCAGTAGTAACTTCTGGTTTTCTTCACAGTCGTCTAAAACCTTTAGACCTTGTACATGGGGCATTGCATTCTTGCAGGAGATGAGGAAGTCACTAAACTCCCTTAGTTTAAGCGAGTCTCTTGGACCAATCTTTGGCCAACTACTCAGCTTTCCCCGGAATGCTCTTTGGACCACGAAGGAGTGGCCATAGCGCTTGTTCAAGGCATCCCAAGCCTGTGTGTATGCTTCCGCATCAGTTCTATAGAATGTTCCTTCTAACACACTAAGTGCTTCCCCACCTATGTATTTTTTCAAATAGAACATCCTATATGCTGGGTTTGTACAGCTTGTTTCGATTAAAGCCTTGAAGCCACTACTCCATTCAATGAATTTAAGTGGGTCTCCTGTGAACATGAACGGCTCTGGTGCTGGAAGTCTAGTCATTGCCAGGGATTCTTTTAATGCATGAAGCATCGAGGCTTCATTCTCCTTTGGCTCTGGGTTGCTTTCATAGCAAGGAGGGACTGAAGCACTTTGGGAAACTTGAGCACATGGACTGCTGTCATGCTGTATTGGAAGCTGACTTGTTGGAGGCCAAGTGGTTATTACTTTAATATTTCCTATTTCAGCATTACCTTTTGATTCCTCTTCAGCATACACATTGTATTCAGCCTCCATGGCTTCAAGGTCCCTTTGATCTTCCAGCATCTTCAACCTCACTTGCTGGGCTAGCACCTCCTTCTGCCACCTCTCTTGCAGGGCTAGCACCTCCATCTTCTGAGTGGAGACGTCCCTTTCCCTGTTTATTTCAGCGCGTTTTGCTGCCAAACGTGCCGCTACATCTGTCTTCTTCTCTGAGACATGACTTCCTTGATGACTACTCTGCCTATCTCTTGACACAGTTGATCCATAAATTGACCTAGCATCTTCTCTTTGGAGTAACTGTTGTAGAGCCTTTTTTGCATCCACTGCATCAAACTTCTTAATATCAGCTTCTGCATAACGCTTTTCAAGGTGTGCAGTTATTTCAGTAGTAACTGAGGTGCAGCTATCTATTTTCCTTTTTATATCTTGAGTTGGAATGGCCAGAGCACGTAACATCTCATATACTTGTTTTAGTTCTGAATCATATTTGACTACGGCTGTGATCATTTCACTTAACTCAATTTTAGAGCGTTCTTCCTTTAGTTTAGATCTCACGAGTTGAACCTCTGCTTTGAAGTTTACATATGAGCGCATAAACTTTCTTTCTTTGTTTGCTATCTCATTCTTTTTTAACTCAAGCATTTTCTCTGTTGGGCGTCTTTCCCTTTCTGATCGCCTCAGCTCTGATTCAGATTCAGATGATAGCTCCTGGAGCCCTTCTTTATTTGTTTCTAAATCTGCATCAATTTCCCTTATGCGATCTTTAATTGGTTGTATTTCTGAGTCGTCGATTTCGGTATCTAATCTCTCCTCTAATTGTGCCTTTTCAATTTCTAGAGACAGCATTATTTGCTCTAGTGTACACATTTCTGATATACTCTGGTCCATTTTAGCTTAACTACTTTGAAACTATATTATTTCAATCCCAAATGACAAGGCAAACTATAGAACCATTAGGTAAATGCACAATATCGATTATCAAACAAGTTACACATTTCTCTGATCAACTTACAGTATTATCAATATGCAATAATTACATTTTCTACATGTATTATTAGTATGACATCAAATATAGAAGAGACTGTGTTTCCAAACTCAAAGATACATTCTTTCTGACCTGGTATCCCAAAGGTGTAATGAATTGTCCAAGGGTAATGTCCAAGGGTGTTGAAATACTGCCACCTTGTGGCTGTCCTCGGCAATGGCAGTCTTTTATTCTTCAAATGACGCAAACAGTCACGTCAACGAACGCTGGGAACCCTGGGATATGTATGCAGGTCTTCCACGTGGAATGCAGCGATGGAGTCTTTCATGGCGCAGGTCTTTGCTTCTGGCAGGAACGCTGGCGAGCCTCGGTGCTCAGTCCATGGCTGTTGAGATGATTCTTTCACTCTTCCTAGGTTTGGCCACGTTTTCACTCCATGCCATATACGACGTTACGTTTTTCACTATAACTGCTCCAGTTTGGTATTCTTCTGATAGACAGACAAGCAACCCACGATTCTTGTACTGATGTTATTTATTTTGTGTGCACACCGTACACACACAAACACCGTGAAAAACTGTGAAGTGAAACAAACACCAATTACACATTGAAACCAGCCAGCACGGCGTTCCGACCTCACATACATGTGAGAAATTACTTTAAATCAAAATGCACAGTAAAACAGTGACAAACAAAACAACAACATACCGTGTGCGCCTTCTACTCAGAACCTCTGGTGCAGCTAGAATAGTTAAACACCGTCTTACACATCAAGCTTCTCTTCATGAGTGACGGAAGACGCCTACACGAGTTACATATATACATCCCGTCTCATCGCGAGACCACGGTACGTGAACAGCGAGGTGACGTCAACACGTACACGTTTAGATAAACAAAATAAACACATAATTGTACAACAATAACATATACATTTCAATATGTACAATACATTACAATAAGAATCTTTTTACAGTAAGAAAATAAGAACATTATTATTACCTCTTTACTACGACAGTTACAGGCGGTATTACCTGTAATAATAAACTATTCAAATTATGACGATCAGTGCCTCCATTAACTATGTGGAAGTATTTTAAATAGGACTTCCTTTTTAATCCTTTTAATGTATTTATGTTTTAATCATCTGAATATGAATTGCCTATTACCTGTTTATGACACAACACAGTGGCTTTAAAATCAAATACCAAAGGGTATATATTTATTACTAAATGCTAAATTTAAAGTATTGGTAGTCAATTATAATGTTATACAAAGTCAATAGACAATATTCACAATACAATGTCAACAGACAATATCACAATATCACATAACCAAATATAGGCTCAAAGCCTATTCCAATTCCTTTCAAGGAAATAAATGTAATGTTTCCAATAAACTCAAAGTCAACTCAAAGGATTCACAATTGTACAATATATCATTCAGTAAAATAAAAAGGTGGGCCCACACTCACACACACACGCAGTCTGTAACTCAGTCCATTAACCAGTGTTACCGTTGCAGCTGACGTTGCTTGTGAGCGGGGGGGCCTTGAAACTGTTATGGCCACTTCACTCGTCCACACGAGCCCAAACAAAAGCTTGTGCGTGGTTCAGTACTCACGTAACCTCGTGGGGAACTCGTAGGTAAACGAGGGGTTTGAAAGATGGTGTAAAAAGAAGGCAGAGATGAGGGGGATGGGGTCCAACGCTCTCCCACGAGCGCAGGAGAATGATTGAAGGACACGGGCGCGAAGATTCACTGGACGGTCTCGAGTTACCCCAGGCGATTGGAAACGGTCTCCCTTGTCCAAGAGCTTTCCTTTGGCTTGGTCTCTCGACTTCCAATTCTGAATTAACAGAATACACTGAGCTACAAAATCCAATAGCTATTTCGTTTTGATAAAGCTAGAAACAATTTATCACTCAGCAAAGGCTAGAACATGCTAACGTAATTATGCTAAGCTAACCGCTAGCCGCGATTAGCTCTACAGTCAAATATAACATACTACAACGAGTAGCTGTAGCTTATAAACAAACACCAGACATATGTATTTACCTCTGGTAGCTTCAATGTGCACCAACATCCAAAAGAATAACTTCGTTGATTCCCGAATTGTTAATACACACAGCATACACAAGTCTTACTTCACTCTACGAGGTCCTCAAACATTCTGACACGCAACCTAACGCTATTAGTACAAAGTCCCGCCCCCTCTCTCTCAGCATACATTTCATTGGCTAGCTCTTCCCGATGGACCAATGAAATAAAGAAATGAATGAATGACATATAACCAATGAGCGAACTCACATTAGAGTTTGTAAACAAGTACACATTATAAACTTATAACAATGTTAATAACCGTGTACATAACCATGAAATGATGCTTATTTATTAAATGGACTTATTTATTGAAATGCTCATAGCTCACGTTAGTAGCTGGGCTACACTCTCCCCCTTCTAAATGTCTGATGTCCTCAGCAGACTCAATAAACAAACTTTAATTCAAAAACATAAAAGGGTGTAGCGTGAGCTGACTTTGCCTACTCTAGGTCTTTCTAATCTTAATAACCAGACCTCGGTGGAAAATGGTAAGAGGTTTGTCCCTTGCTCTACCAGGCTCATCATAGGTAAGTCTCATTATTGGATTTACTAATCTTTTTGGCCTAGCTTGTTTAGGGGAATGTTTTGCCTGTGATCTAGTGGACATTCTTCTATCATCTTCCTCACTGGAAACTCTTTCCGCTTCTGAGTCAGTTTCTGGTGCAGTCTCTGGGTTCCGGTCTTCTTGGGTGCAGTGATCTGGCTCTGAACGACTGTCACTTTCTGACTCTGACTGACTGTTGCTTGCTGAATCTGCATGATTGTCACTTGCTTCCATATGTGCTTCACTCTGTCTTGGACTTAGAGTGGACCTTTCTCTTCTCTCCAGGACCTTCTCTAGGTATGTTCGATAGGATGGCCCGTTTGGCCAGCTGCACTCCAGATCGGAAGAGTCAGAGGATTCACATTCGTGTTGTACTTTGTGGTCGGTTGTCACTCTCTTTTCCTTGTCCGTAGTCACTCTCTTTTTCTTGTTCTGAGTCTCTGTTCGAGTTCTAGGCCTTGAGGGCACGGGGTCATCATTTACTGCTTCTGGCATCCGCACCAGCTCTCCTATGGGCAGGAGATGATCTCGATGCAGGGTTTTGACCCTTCCGTTCCCACTCTCAAGTTTCACCTTGTAGACAGGCAGGTTTGGCATCTTCTCTGTGACGATATATGGAGTCTCACACCATCGATTCTCCAGCTTGTGTTTCCCTTTGAGGCCTAGATTTTTGATAAGCACTCTGTCGCCAGGCTCTATATTCTGAAACCTGACTCTCTTGTCGTATGCCTTCTTGTTGCGAAGATGTGTTTTGTTGGAGGCCTCCGTAGCCATCTGGTAGGCCTTCTGAAGATCTTGCTTGAGCTTTGTGACATATGACGAGTGCTGACGTTCTCCATCATCGGGCTGTGTCCCGAAGCATACATCCACGGGGAGTTTGGCTTCTCTCCCGAACATTAGAAAGTAGGGAGAGTATCCTGTGGAGTCACATTTGGTGCTATTGTACGCATGTACGAGATGTACGACATGTTGGCTCCAGTGTCGTTTATTTTCTTGGCTTAGCGTGCCCAGCATGGACAGCAATGTCCGGTTAAATCTTTCCGGCTGGGGATCACCCTGTGGGTGGTAGGGGGTCGTTCGGGATTTCCTTATGCCCATTATCCTCAGCAGTTCTTTGATCAGTTTAGACTCGAAGTCTCGTCCTTGGTCGGAATGGATTCGAGTTGGTAGTCCATAATGCACAAAATACTTCTCCACTAATATCTTGGCGACTGTGAGGGCCTTTTGGTTTTTGGTCGGGAAGGCCTGTGCATATCTCGTAAAGTGGTCCGTTATGACTAACACATTGCTGATTCCCTTTGAATCCGGCTCCATGGACAGGAAATCGATACAGACAAGGTCCAGTGGCCCAGCACTGACTATTTGGTGTAACGGGGCAGCTTTGTGGCTTGGCCTTTTCCTTAGAATGCACTCTCCGCAGTTCTTCACATACTGCTCGACGTTGACAGCCATCTTTGGCCAGTAGAAACGGCTTCTTATCATGTCAGTCGTCCTTTCTGCTCCCAAATGACCTAAGTCATCATGCATGGACTTCAAAACCACTGGCCTGAACTCAGCTGGTAGCACAAGCTGCTGGATGTTCTCTCCTGAATGGCTTTGGCTCAAGCGGTACAGCAGCCCATCCTTCATGACGAACTTTCCCATTTCCTTCTTCATGGACTGGATGTCAGGAGAAGGCACTACATCCTTAAGCCAATCACCATGCTTCACTGCATGAATCGTCGCTCCAATCACAGGATCTTGGCCCTGAGCCACGATGAGCTCTTGTCTGGACAGCTGTCCAAGAGTGTTCATGTGCACGCTTGTGGGGAAAGCGTATACGTCGGGCACACACTCAGGGGACGCTCCAAGTTGTTCCGCAAACCTTGGTGAGGCTTGGGAGGATCCCAGGACACCGACCTGCTGGCAGATGGACTTGACACCAGACTGGGGTATACTCTTCCAGTCGGAATCCTCTTCTCTGGGCTCCAGCCTTGACAGTAGGTCTGCATCGATGTTATTCCGGCCAGGTCTGTAGATGATGTCAAAGTTGTACACTGACAAGTCTGACAGCCAGCGATGTCCAGTTGCGTTGAGCTTTGCAGTGGTAAGGACATACGTCAGAGGATTGTTGTCTGTACGTACCGTGAAACGGGCTCCATATAGATAGTCGTGGAACTTTTCGACGAGGGCCCACTTCAGTGACAAGAACTCTAGCTGGTGGATGGGGTAGTTCCCTTCTGAAGAGCTCAACTTTCGGCTGGCGAATGCCACTGGCCTCAGGCCTTCTGGGTAGTCCTGATAGAGCACTGCGCCGAGGCCGGCCAGACTAGCATCCACATGCAGGGTGTAAGGTTTGCTGGGGTCTGCGAACGCCAAGACTGGGGCGTTGGTGAGGCAGTGTTTGACTTTCTCAAAGGCCTCAGTGCACGACTGGTCCCATCTCTCTCCGAAGGGTTCTCGCTCATCCAGGTACACCTCACTTTTTCCCTTTCCAGGTCTTTTCCCACGCTGGGTGGGGGCGTACCCCTTCGTTAACTCCGTAAGGGGACGGACAATGGGTGAGTAGTTGTGGATGAATCTACGATAATATCCACAGAAACCCAGGAACGACTGCAATGTCTTCAGGTTGGTGGGCCTAGGCCAGGCGGTGACAGCCTCGATCTTTCCCGGATCGGCAGCAACACCATCAGCCGAGACGATGTGGCCGACATATTTGACCTTTGTCTGACAGAAGTGGCATTTGTCGATCGAGATCTTGAGGCCAACTTCTCGGAGTCGGTCGAGGACTTTCAGTAGTCTCTCCTCGTGTTCTTCCAATGACTTGCCAAAAACGATCAGGTCGTCGAGATAGACCAGTACTTGGAGGAGGTTCATGTCTCCGACTGCTTTCTCCATCAACCTTTGGAAGGTTGCAGGCGCTCCTGTGATGCCTTGGGGCATTCTTTCAAACTCATAGAATCCGAGAGGACAGATGAACGCAGTTTTTTCCTTGTCCTCTTCGTTCATAGCTAATTGGTAGTAGCCACTCCTCAAGTCTAGGACAGAGAACCATTTGCTGCCAGACAGAGAATCCAGAGCCTCGTCGATCCGGGGCGTGGTGTACTGGTCAGGGACAGTTCGGCTGTTCAGTGTACGGTAGTCGATACACATCCGGATCGCTCCATTTTTCTTTCTGACAACGACTATTGGTGAAGCATATGGGCTTCTGGATTCTTTGATGATGCCCCCAGCCAATAGCTTCTGGATATGTTGTCTCACGTCATCGATGTCTGCAGGTGCGATGCGCCTGGATCGTTCACGGAAGGGTCTCTGGTCTGACATGCGGATGCGATGCTCCACTCCTTTTGCCAGTCCCACATCCAGTTCGTGTAGGGAGAATGCGTCACCTCTCTCAGACAGCTTTTGTCGGAGTCGTGCTTTCCACTCTTCAGGAACAGGTGAGTCTCCGAAATCGATCAGACTTATGTCAAAGTCCTCTGAGGCTGACGGTTGTTTTGACACCGCTGTGACTACATCGGTGCGGCACAGGCGGCCTAGGATGGTTCCGACAGGTATGGTTGCATCCTTGAGGGACTCATTCTGGATAAGCACTGTGAACCGGTTCACATCAACCGCATGACTTGGAATCACCATGGACTGTAGGAGCACCCCTGCAGGAAGAGGGCTCATGGAGGAGGATTCCACCATCAGGATCTCATCGGGCAGTGGCTGCTTTGTCTCCACTTTACAAGTAGCCTGACAGCTGCGTCCAGCAGCTAGTGCCAACGAGCCGGGACCCTGCCACCTCACACATCCAACTTCATCCTCCTTTCCTTCCTGAACAACGTCTGTGGACTCTGGGCAGGGGCTCTGAATGCCCAGGGTTCGAGCCATGAACACTCCGGTTTTATCTTCACATAGCTGAGCAAGACGTTTGGGAAGGCTGGCTTTGGCATTGGTGCCAAGGATCACAGGAGTCTGGTCAGGGCCTGCTGGATCTGGACAAATTAAAGCTAGGACGGACATGGTGGTGGGAGTTCCGGCTACTTTCTTGGGAAACTCCATATCTACCACTACATAGCCTAGATACGGATAACTAGAGTCACTCAATCCCCAAATGTCTAATCTGCTCACAGGGTTGATGGGTACATCGGACAGGTAACGCTTATACCAGGACTCAAAAATTATGCTTACATGTGAGCCACTGTCTAACAGTGCGTCACACATGTGTCCATTGACCTTTAACGGCTCCATGGATGGGGGCCCTATTAAGCCTTCTGGCAGGTCTGGTGTCTTAATGTTGCCTACTGCACTCTTCTTGCTGTCAACGTTAACATTAGCTTTATCAGCAGGATGGGCTGACTCTGGGTTGTTACCTCTGACAGTTTTGAGAGCACCAATCAGCTTCTGGATTACTTTGCTTTGATTCTCAGGGTTTCGGCACCTTCCTGCAACATGTCCATTCTCTCCACAACGATAGCATATGTACTCCTTTGAGTCAGCTGCTGGTCTGGTTGGGGTGTTTGGAACGTATGCTCTGGTTGGGGTGTTTGGTACCGTAGGAGTGCTGCCGACGGCCATCACCGTTGATTGGGTTGCCGTTGCATGGAACTTTTTTGAGTTCATTTTCTGTGTCAGATGTTGCACTTGCTTCCTCAGAGCGAAAACTTCAGGATCATGTCTAGTCTCTGTGACCTGGGCTGGTTTCTCACCCCTTCCTTCTGGGATTTGGTTTGGGTTTGTAGCCAGTGGCGCGAACATTGATTTCATTTCCTTAATCTCTGATCTTAGGCTTTGGATCTCTGACAGTTTGTTTTCAGCTTGGGGTTGGGCGTTGACTGAGCGCACCGTAGCTGGATTTAGTTTAGCTCTGGAGGCTTCATATTCCTCTTCTGTGCGGATCTCCCGCAGTAGGTCAAGGAACGTGGGCGGGTTATCCTTCCGTTCTCTCAGTCGCAGCTGGATCAACATCAGGTCAGCATCTACTGCTCCTTTAAGCAATTGCTCCACTCGAGCTCGATCCATGTTACTGGCCGGTAGGCCGCCTCGTTGTACAACTTTGGAGAGAGAGCGCTCCAGTCTTCTAAAGAAATCAGACAGTTTTTCTCCAGATTGTTGGCGCTGCAGTCGGAACGCGAAGTAGAGATCATCTCCAGATTCCGCCAGTCCAAATGCACTTTCCAGAGCTTCCAAGCACTTTCCGGGGGTTATGTCGGTGTTGGATGAGCGCACAGCCTTCACTACTTCATATGCCTGCCCCTTTAAGCTTTCCATAATCCTTCTCCGTTTCTCTTTGGGTGCACAGTCACTCTCCTCCACCATCAGGTAAGCCTGCTCCATCCAATGGTCGAATGTTTCTTCCCCGGCTGGGGTAGGCACAGTACCTGAGAAGGTGCGCAGACGTCGGTATCCTCCACTTTCTGATGAGGGCTTCACGGTTTTGTCTAGCAGGTCACCAACTGCACGTAGGATGGACTCTACGGAGGAGGGGGCTGCCTCTGGGTCAGTGAATAGAGCCTTTACATCTCCCATTGACTTGCCCTCCGCTTGAAGCAGAGCATGTAGCTTGGTGGTGAACTCCTCAGTTTCTACTTGAACTTCCGGCACAATATAGATTGGCCATGCTTTTTCTCCCTCTGCTGGAGGTATTTTCGGGGGAACAGCTGGATCAGTTACTGTTCCTTGGCACTCACAGAGCACCAGGAGGTCATCTGATGTCTCACTTACTATCCTACCTCTCACGCGCACACGTCCCAAGCACTTTATAGTCTGTAGAACTTCTTCTATTTTTGCTATTTCTGTGTTGCCTGGGACAACAATCATAAGCGCGTTCTATATCGTGGAGCTCCGCCCCATAGGGGAGCTCTGCTCCTATTGGTTTACCCGCTACCTAAAGTAGCCAATGACTGAATTTTTCAATGCCTGCGCCCGCCTGGGGTGCTATATAAAGGGGCGTACATCGCTCCATCATTCTCCCAAAAAGTTCAGCACGGGTTTATATCTGAAGACTGAGAAGGACGACTACTAAGACTGGAGGACCCGCCAGACTTTTCCCTTCAAGATGGATCGTCCGCCGCCTATGGAGAAGTTCCTCCGGGACGCCTGCCGCTGCGACTTCCAAGCAGCAGAGGACACTTTTCAGCGGAGGAGACTTTTCCCTTCAGCGATGGATCGTCCGCCGCCGACCACGAAGAAGTTCCTCCGGGACACCTGCCGCTGCGATTTTCTAGCAGCGGAGGACAAGCAAGAACGGCGTTCTGGGCAGGCACCTCCCCAAGTAGGGATGGTCCCGCCCGCTCAGCCGGCCCTGACATCACGCCGCCCTCACCCAGCTGAGTGGTCGATGCCGGTGTCAGAATCAGAAAGCTCTGATGAGAGCGAGCGGCAGGTAGAGCACGTGCTCCCCGCCCTCGCCGCCCCATCTCGGTGCGCAGGCGGCGGCAGCGGCGAATAACATCGCCGTGTTTAACGCCGCCATTGCGAAAATCACTGCGAAACGGAGGTTTCGGCGTGATGCGGCACTGGCTCTACCTCTAAACGACGAAGCCATGCCCCACTCGGCATCCCCAGCCCCCGCCGCTGACCACTGGGAGGCCCCGCTACGGCCCCCCACGGCAGCGTGGCCCGGTTTCACGGGCGGAGGGGTCGGTAATGACCCCACCACCGTTTTCCTCTTCATGGCTGCTACCTCATAAAGAGGCAAAAGAAGGAAAATCCCCACCTTACTTTTTCAGTAAAGGAGATTTTTCCCATGTTATCTACCGGAGCGGAGACCCACCTGCCTTGTCGGAGCGTGGTCCAATCGCTACCGGTTAGAAACAAGGCGGAGACTGGCCCAGCTTACCAGCGTGTGGCCAGCTCTCTGCCTAGCGGTCTAACCCCTATCACGACACAAAGGGGGTTAAACACCCCTGTCTGTAGCCGTATGGAGGGACCGTTATTACATCAAAAACTCCTCCATGTCTATCAAGACCTGGCCCAGCTCATGAGCGTGCGGACGGTTTTTTGGTTATCAGGCATAATAAACCTACGTCGATAAAGGGCATTGTTACTCAAAACAAGCACTCTTTACAGACGGCAAACCATCCCTAAGGAGGATTTTCCATGGTATCTACCAGAGCGGAGACCCACCTGCCTTGTCAGAGTGTGGTCGAATCGCTACCGGTTAGAAACAAGGCGGAGACTGGCCCAGCTTACCGGCGTGTGGCCAGCTCTCTGCCTAGCGGACTTACCCCTATCACGACACGAGGCGGGTTAAACACCCCTGTCTGTAGCCGTATAGAGGGACCGTTATCTACCAGAGCGGAGATCGACCTGCCTAGCCGTATAGAGGGGTCGTTATGTACATCAAAAACCCCTCCATGTCTATCAAGACCTGGCCCAGCTCATGAGCGTGCGGCCGGTTCTTTGATTATCAGGCATAATAAACCTGCGTCAATAAAGAGCATTGTTACACATAACAAACACTCTTTACAGACGGCAGCCCATCCCTTTCGAAATGACCCCACCTTGGGCTGTGCCACCTCCTCGGTGTGCAGCGGCGACTGGGATCATACAGAAATTCAAGTTTTTTCTGTCGACTGCACCACAACAGACGGTCCAGCCGCTGTCGTTGCGTTATGCAGAATGACTAGAAGGGACAGGTATTCTGTCGGGCTGGCTAGACAGGACATTGAGGAGGGGATATGCACTACAGTTCATTCAGCCTCCTCCGCCCTTCAGGGGCGTGAGAGAGACTGTTTTTTGTCCTGCCCGATAAAGACACGTGCGCTCCAGGAGGAGATTACGAATCTCCTAACAAAGGGCGCAGTGACATTGGTTCCGAGGGACCAGTGGGACATGAGATGGTACTCCCCGTATTTCCTTGTCCCAAAGAATTCGGGAGACATGAGACCCATACTAGATTTCAGGGTCCTCAACGAGAGAGTGGCGAAACGCCCCTTTCGTAGATACCTGAGGGTCGTGTATTTCGTGTGCCAATCACAGAGTGGCACAGGAAATTCCTACGTTTTGCTTTCCAAGGGAACGTTTACGAGTACACGCGCCTGCCCTTCGGGTGCACGCTTGCTCCTCGTTTTTCTCCAAATGCGTGCAGACAGCACTCGAACCACTGAGGCGAAACGAGATACGCATATTAACATATCTCGACGACCTACTGGTCTTGGCCCAATGCCCAAATCGAGCCATTCGGGACGCAACCTCACTGGTGCAGCACCTCACTCAGCTGGGGTTAGCTGTAAACTGGACAGAGAGTGCTCCGTGGCCGGCTCAACAGTTTTCCTATCTAGGCATTCAGTTGGATACTGCCGAGATGAGGGCCAGTTTATCGGCACCACGGAGAGCGACACTGACGTCAGCTCTCCGGGTGTGTCGAGTGACAAATACAATCACCGCTCTGTCAAGGATGTCCTTACTAGGACTGATGTCTGCAGCCCATGTAGTGGTCCCCTTAGGCCTGTTACACATGCGCAGACTGCAGAGGCGGTTCGCACGACTGCGACGGGTTCCAGTGAGACGCCGTCGCAAGTTGATTGTAATACAGAGATCGGTCAAAACCGACCTGAGCTACTGGAGAGACCCGCGCATCATCGCGCGCGGAGTCGCCTGAGTTCGCTGAAGCTCTCCACATTCCAGGTCTGCTCAACGAAGGAGCAGATCTGTTATCACGGGGAGGCCCGAGGGACGACGACTGGAGGTTAGCACCCTCCATTGTGTCGCTGATTTGGGCACGGTTCGGGCAAGCAGAAGTGGTTCTGTTTGCGTCACGGACGAATGCGCAGTGTCACCTTTGGTTCTCCCTGCGCGAACAGGACAACCCGCCATTGGGAGTCGATACATTCGCACACCACCCATGGCCGAGGGTCCTGTTATACGCGTTCCCACCCCTGACATCTATCCTCCCACTGTTGGCACGAGTGAGGTCAGAGAGGCTAGAGTTAAGTCACTGTTGACAAGGGATTGGCGGCGGGAACTATTAAAGTTTACGCGGCTGCCATCTCAGCTTGTCATGAGGGTTTTGCGACAACGACACTGGTTTTTCAGTCATTCGCTGGTTTAGCGTTTTTTGACTGGAGTGTGTAGGCTTAGACGCCCTCATAGGACTCTAATGCCAAAATGGGACCTGTCGATTGTGCTAGAGTCGCTGTGCGTGCCCCCATTCGAACCCATTGTCACTGTGTCGTTGCGTTTTATTGTCTCTCAAGACGAGTCTACTCCTCGCCTTGACTACGGCTGAGCGAGTGAGTGATTTGTGCGCTCTCTCGTCACGGGCAGATTGTTTGATCATATCTGATGACGAAACAAAAGCTGTATTACGCCCTAACCCGGATTTATCCCTACGGTTAATCGTGGGTTTAGGGTTCAGAGCTGTGCTCTGAGCGCCTTTTTTTCCTCCTCCTCACGACGGAGAGAGGGAGAGGCGTTTTACATTGTATTGTCCGGTGCGCGCGTTGGCACAATATGTGAAGCGCGAGGCAGGACTGAGATCTTCTCCCCGGCTTCTGATCTGCTATGGCGGACAGAAAGCCGGGACACCACTCTCGAAGCAGAGGCTGTCCCTTTGGATTTGCGAGGCTATTAGCCTCGCATACGAATCGAAGGGGCAGCCCGTGCCGACTGGCATTCGGGCTCATTCCACCAGGGGCATGGCCGCATCAGTGGCCATTCTCAGGGGAGTGGGAGTGGAGGAGATATGTGTGGCGGCGTCTTGGTCGTCGCCATCACTTTTATACGGTGTTACTTGAAGATATTTCTTCCTCATCCTTTTCTCATTCTGTCCTCAGTTTTGATGATGACTGATGTAGTGGGGAAGGCACTTGGATTACCCTGGTCATGGGATTCTATTCAAGTGCTGTCAGGATGAATACGGATGTGCCTGGGGAAGGGACCCTCCTCCAGGACATGTTCCGTTAGATCAACAACCCTACGTGCTCACGTAAGGGTTAGGTCAGTGATATTCTTCCTCAATCCTTTCTCATTCTGTCCTCAGTTTGCTGATGACTGATGTTGTGGGAAGGGCACTTGGATTACCCTGGTCATGGGGATTCTATTCAAGTGCTGTCAGGATGAATACGGATGTGCCTGGGGAGGGGACCCTCCTCCAGGACATGTCTGTTAGATCAACAACCCAACGTAAGGGTTGGGTAAGTGATATTTCTTCCTCATCCTTTTCTCATTCTGTCCTCAAATTGCTGAGGACTGATGTAGTGGGGATGGCACTTGGATTACCCTGGTTGGGGATGCTATTCAAGTGCTGTCAGGATGATTACGGATGTGCCTGGGGAGGGGACCCTCCTCCAGGACATGTTCCGTTAGATCTACAACCCTGCGTGCTCACGTAAGGGCTAGATCAGTGGAGCAGACTCGGTGTGGGTTGGGCCAACTTTTTAAGGTTGTCTTGAACCAACATCAGTGGTCAGCTCCGGGTGCCGCTGAGATTGTTTTTGGATTAATAGTCTCAGTGGGGGTACATTTGGCCTCGCTCGCTCCGCCTAAACCAATAGGAGCAGAGCTCCCCTATGGGGCGGAGCTCCACGATATAGAACGATAGTTATGGAGATAGACTCCAGTTCTATGAGTGGAGCGGAGCCCCATAGGGCTGCTGGCCCACTTCGACTCGTTCAAACCCGGCTGTTTTGTATGTTTGGGAGAATGATGGAGCGATGTACGCCCCTTTATATAGCACCCCAGGCGGGCGCAGGCATTGAAAAATTCAGTCATTGGCTACTTTAGGTAGCGGGTAAACCAATAGGAGCAGAGCTCCCCTATGGGGCTCCGCTCCACTCATAGAACTGGAGTCTATCTCCATAACTATCGTTCTTCTCATCTACTGCCTCTCCTCTACACCAGTTCTTTAACTTGGTTACAAACATAGTGTTTTACTTTACTTATGGTTGTTGTTCTAAACTTGAGTTGAAACTTTTGTATTTTACTGAGTTGACTATTTAGTTTGTTTGGAAACCACGTGATCTCAGCGGAGCCTCCAATGTAACCCCTGCCATATGGGCGGGGCCTGAGTTCTATTTTAAATAAGTGGCGGTATTACCTGTAATAATAAACTATTCAAATTATGACGATCAGTGCCTCTATTAACTATGTGGAAGTATTTTAAATAGGACTTCCTTTTTAATCCTTTTAATGTATTTATGTTTTAATCATCTGAATATGAATTGCCTATTACCTGTTTATGACACAACACAGTGGCTTTAAAATCAAATACCAAAGGGTATATATTTATTACTAAATGCTAAATTTAAAGTATTGGTAGTCAATTATAATGTTATACAAAGTCAATAGACAATATTCACAATACAATGTCAACAGACAATATCACAATATCACATAACCAAATATAGGCTCAAAGCCTATTCCAATTCCTTTCAAGGAAATACATGTAATGTTTCCAATAAACTCAAAGTCAACTCAAAGGATTCACAATTGTACAATATATCATTCAGTAAAATAAAAAGGTGGGCCCACACTCACACACACACGCACTCTGTAACTCAGTCCATTAACCAGTGTTACCGTTGCAGCTGACGTTGCTTGTGAGCGGGGGGGGCCTTGAAACTGTTATGGCCACTTCACTCGTCCACACGAGCCCAAACAAAAGCTCGTGCGTGGTTCAGTACTCACGTAACCTCGTGGGGAACTCGTAGGTAAACGAGGGTTTTGAAAGATGGTGTAAAAAGAGGCAGAGATGAGGGGGGATGAGGTCCAGCGCTCTCCCACGAGCGCAGGAGAATGATTGAAGTACACTGACGCGAAGATTCAATGGACGGTCTCGAGTTACCCCAGGCGATTGGAAACGGTCTCCCTTGTCCAACGGAGAGCTTTCCTTTGGCTTGGTCTCTCGACTTCCAATTCTGAATTAACAGAATACACTGAGCTACAAAATCCAATAGCTATTTCGTTTTGATAAAGCTAGAAACAATTTATCACTCAGCAAAGGCTAGCAACATGCTAACGTAATTATGCTAAGCTAACCGCTAGCCGCGATTAGCTCTACAGTCAAATATAACATACTACAACGAGTAGCTGTAGCTTATAAACAAACACCAGACATATGTATTTACCTCTGGTAGCTTCAATGTGCACCAACATCCAAAAGAATAACTGTTCGTTGATTCCCGAATTGTTAATACACACAGCATACACAAGTCTTACTTCACTCGACGAGGTCCTCAAACATTCTGACACGCAACCTAACGCTATTAGTACAAAGTCCCGCCCCCTCTCTCTCAGCATACATTTCATTGGCTAGCTCTTCCCGATGGACCAATGAAATAAAGAAATGAATGAATGACATATAACCAATGAGCGAACTCACATTAGAGTTTGTAAACAAGTACACATTATAAACGTATAACAATGTTAATAACCGTGTACATAACCATGAAATGATGCTTATTTATTAAATGGACTTATTTATTGAAATGCTCATAGCTCACGTTAGTAGCAGGGCTACATTACAATTAAGTGGTTAAAACCAGACCCCCCTACATACAATATGTGGACAGAGAAAGTATGGGAAATCTACCAGATGGAACAAATAACATACACTCTGAGACTCCAGAAACATCTATTTATTAAAAGATGGAGCCCGGTTATGTCCATATTAATACAGTGAACCCTTCCACACATCTCGACTCGTATATTTCTGTATTCTAGACTCACTTCATTTCACTACACATAGATACAGTATATGCCTGCGTTGCATTCACACACACACATACACACACACACATACACAACCCTCACCTGACCCTACCCCCCCCCAACCCTTTTTCTTTCTTTCTTTTCAAAATCTTTAATTTTATTCCGTCATTGACATCTCAATGTTTTTGTTGATCGCTCTTTTTTGCTTTGTGTGTCATGCTTTGAACCCCATCCATGGACCATATGTGTACAGCTAAAATAATGGAAAGAATTGTAGACAAAACATGACATGATTGTACAAGTTGCTGAAACTGAAATAAAAACTAAGTTCCAAAAAAAGTGTGTGTGTGTGTGTGTGTGTGTGTGTGATCAGTCCCCTGACAATAATGATGTATCATTAGCAGAGTGCTAACGACACAAGAAATTAATTAGCAGCAGCTGTCACACACACCCACACACACACACACACACACACAGGGAAGGCTGGGTAGTTAGAACACCAGGGGAGGCTGGGGGAGGTAGAACACCAGGGGAGGCTGGGGGAGGTAGAACACCAGAGGAGGCTGGGGGAGGTAGAACACCAGGGGAGGCTGAGGGAGGTAGAACACCAGGGGAGGCTGGGGGAGGTAGAACACCAGGGGAGGCTGGGGGAGGTAGAACACCAGGGGAGGCTCGGGGAGGTAGAACACCAGAGGAGGCTGGGGGAGGTAGAACACCAGGGGAGGCTGGGGGAGGTAGAACACCAGGGGAGGCTGGGGGAGGTAGAACACCAGAGGAGGCTGGGGGAGGTAGAACACCAGGGGAGGCTGGGGGAGGTAGAACACCAGGGGAGGCTGGGGGAGGTAGAGGGTTAGGGTTGCCATGGTGATAGCCCCCCCTGATCAATTATGGGCTGGCTGCTGCTTGGCAACCATGCATGTTTCATGAACGTCTGTCAGTCAGCACTGGACCCCCCCCACACCCTCCTGTCCTCTCCCTCCCAACTTAAATCTCCCCTCTGCGGTCTTCTCCCAAAAGCAATTCAGCTCTCCTCCCCCCTCTCTTTCTCTCTCTCTCCTCCCCACTCTCTCTCTCTCTCTCTCTCCTCCCCCTCTCTCTCCTTCTCTGTCCTCCCCTCTCTCTCTCTCTCTCTTTCTCCTCCCCCCCCCCCCTCCCAGAGGACAGATGAAAGGCAGGACTGACTGGTTAGCGCGGAGCATCCGTTAGCTCCTGCTAGCACCACAGCAGGGGGCCAGGAGGCCTAGGGCCTGAGTGTGTGTGTGTGTGTGGGGGGGGGGAGCGTCTGAATGCAGCAGAGGGATGAGATCAAAGACATGCACCTGAGGGACGGTGATGACTCACACACACACACACACACACACTCTATACAGCCTACCACACACACACACTTCCTGGGCCTTTGTGTTCACGCCCTCTGTAGCTGTCAGGGGACAATCAGCTGTGTGAATGGAGTCTGGGTGGGGGGGGGTACCTTAGAGAGTAGGTCAGGCTATTCACACACACACACACACACAGCAGCCTCCGCTGAGCAAACACACTAGGCACACAATGGCCGCCTCCTGAATATGTCAGGCACACTGGAGAGGCCATTTTGGTTCAAGGGTGCAGTGACCCTCTAATTATGGTGTGTGTGTGTGTGTGTGTGTGTGTGTGTGTGTGTGGCTGCGTCTGGGTCAGGGTCTGGATGGAGGATGTTACATCGTAGCTGCTGTTTATAAGGTCCCACATGTCTATTGGTCTACAGCTTCATTTTATATTTGTATCTATTTTATATATCTATATTTTTTTTAATTCTGTCTGTAACGCCTTCATTTCCCCTCAGAGTTCAATAAAGTATCTTATTGATCTTTCTGTTCCGTGTATTACAGAGACCGTCCTCCAATTTCTACCTCCCCCAGCCTCCCCTGGTGTTCTACCTCCCCCAGCCTCCTCTGGTGTTCTACCTCCCCCAGCCTCCCCTGGTGTTCTACCTCCCCCAGCCTCCCCTGGTGTTCTACCTCCCCCAGCCTCCCCTGGTGTTCTACCTCCCCCAGCCTCCCCTGGTGTTCTACCTCCCCCAGCCTCCCCCTGATGTTCTACCTCCCCCAGCCTCCTCTGGTGTTCTACCTCCACCAGCCTCCCCTGGTGTTCTACCTCCCCCAGCCTCCCCTGGTGTTCTATGCCTTCCATGTTCAACACCTCCTGCCGCTCCATCCTCGACTCGATAGCCCCACTTACCCTGAAAAAGCCCAAACCCAGGGTCTCAGCTTGGCTCAACGACACCATCAGAGCTCAGAGAAGAGCGTGGAGACAGGCGGAACGCAGGTGGAAAAAGGACAGGCTGACCATCTCACTCGAGATTTTGAGGGAAAAGCAGAGGACCTATCAGAAGGTGGTAAAGACTGAAAGGGCCAAGTACTTTGCCACTCTCATCTCCAACAACTCACACAACCCCAGAGTGTTATTCAGGACGATCAACACCGTTGTTCACCCCCCCCCTACCGTCATCCAGGATCCATCCCCGGCTAAGTGCGAGGAATTTTTATCCTTTTTTTCTGACAAAGTCACCAACATCAGAAAAAACATCCCGCACTCCACCAAGGACTCAGCCGTCACACTGGGATGTGCATCCACTTTCTCCAGCTTCTGTCCTTTCACTCTACCAGCCCTCTCCAAGATGGCCGCTGCACTGAAGCCGGCCTCATCGTCTCTGGACCCCATCCCTACCCCCCTTCTCAAAGAGGTGTTCGACACGATAGGGCCACACATCCTCTCTATAATCAACAGCTCGCTGGCCACTGGCATTGTTCCGCCCAGCCTCAAACAAGCTGTGGTCCAGCCTCTCCTCAAGAAACCTAACCTGGACCCCTCCAACCCCAGTAATTACAGACCTATTTCCAAGCTCCCAGTCGTGTCCAAGCTCCTGGAAAAGGCTGTCCTCAGCCAGCTGTGGCCCTACCTCCAACAGAACAACATCCTGGAGAAGTTTCAGTCTGGCTTCAGACCTGGCCACAGCACTGAGTCGGCACTTTTAAAGGTTTGGAACGACCTCCTCCTCATCGCAGACTCCAGGAAATGTGCTGCCCTGGTCCTCCTGGACCTCAGCGCAGCTTTTGACACCATAGACCACGCCATCCTCCTCGATCGCCTCCAGCAGGAGGTTGGCATCACCGACACCGCTTTGTCATGGTTCAAGTCCTACCTCATCAATAGAACCTACGCCGTCCACATAGCAGACTGCTCCTCCAGACAAGCCAACCTCACCTGTGGGGTCCCTCAGGGCTCCATCCTCGGTCCCATCTTGTTCTCCCTCTACATGCTCCCCCTATGTCTAATCCCTCAACGCTACAATATCTCATTCCACTGCTATGCGGACGACACCCAGCTCTACCTGTCAATCAACACTGACGACCCCGCCGATCTGAAGCGCCTGATGGACTGCCTCCGCGATGTGAAGGAGTGGATGGCCCAGAGCTTCCTACAGCTGAATGAGAGCAAGGGGGAAATCCTCCTCATCGGCAACACCACCGCCATCACTCAGCTCAGCACCAACATGGGAAGCCTGTCCACCCTTGTCAGACCACATGTCAAGAACCTCGGTGTCATCTTTGACTCCGAGCTTAACCTTGACCGACAAGTGA
>NC_137677.1:28151097-28241097 GCF_963989245.1 Nansenia antarctica | reverse complement strand
GCTCCTGCAGAGAGCAAGGATGAGGGAAAGGAGAGAGGGATGAGGAAGATAGGGGTAAAGGAGAGCAGGGAGAGGGAGAGAGGGAGTGTGTGTGTGTGCGCACGTGTTTTCTTCCATCCTGTGGTTTCTCTTGACGTACAGGAAGACGATTCTTTCTTGTTATGATCTCCCTCGCCCCCCTCCCTCCCCCCCCTCCCTCGCCACCCCCCCCCCTCCCTCGCCCCCCCCCCCCCCCCACACACACACACACACACACACACACACACACACACACTCAGCGGTTCCTAGGCCAAGGGAACGGAACGTCAGCGGGTTTTAAACGCTGTCCTCCCGAACACCACCAGACAACTGGCTCTACCAGGTTCCCCAGACAGACTTTGATTGAATAGCACTCTCAAGCCTTCCCAGTAGATTCCAGCCATTTCCAGGGTCGACGTAAGTGTGAATGGGACTGACCAGGGAAATCCAATTTCCCTGGTCCAGACATGTACAATTACCCTGGTCCAGACATGTATAATTACCCTGGTCCAGACATGTATAATTACCCTGGTCCAGACATGTATAATTACCCTGGTCCAGACATGTATAATTACCCTGGTCCAGACATGTATAATTACCCTGGTCCAGACATGTATAATTACCCTGGTCTAGACATGTATAATTACCCTGGTCCAGACATGTATAATTACCCTGGTCCAGACATGTATAATTACCCTGGTCCAGACATGTATAATAACCCTGGTCCAGACATGTATAATTACCCTGGTCCAGACATGTATAATAACCCTGGTCCAGACATGTATAATTACCCTGGTCCAGACATGTATAATTACCCTGGTCTAGACATGTATAATTCCATGCAAGTTGCATGGTCGCTGCATGTCTGAATGGACCCTGAACATTGCCTGGTCCGTCTCCTTTCACAGCTGTCCTGCATCGCGCAACCAGCAGGCCAGAGCGCATAAGAACAGCCCCAATATCGCTACTGCTAAATATAATTACACAACTGGACACTACTTAATTTCCAATCATAGTGGAGGTATGATATATGGCAGATATATACTGTATATACAGTATATGTTACGGTACATGTGGGAATACGGTACATGTGGGAAAACTAGGGTTTGAGTTAGGTGCTACGTCGACTTGGTACATGCTGGCATGTCTAACCATAACCCTAATCCTACCCCTAACCCTAACCCTAACCCTACCCCTACCCCTAACCCTAACCCTAGTTTTCCCACATGTACCGTAACATATACATACAGGTGGAAACACATTTTTTTAAGGCATTTTTAACAAACTCCCAGCAAAACACGAAAATCTGCGCTCACTACTTTTTCCAGTTGAACATAAACTAAACTATTTCAATGCTGCCATTGTTTGCGAAGTTACAAGATCCTTACATCCCGCCATGTTTTTCAAAGGATGCGAAGTTCTAATGTCGCCTATGGAGATGTTGTAGTTGATCCCAAAGTCTGTTCAAACCCAGGCAGCGAGACCAGCTGGACAACACAACTAGATATTCTATAATTCTAACTGGATAGTACTTCGTTTCCAATCATAGTTAGCTAGATTACTTACTTAGCTTACTTTTACTTATCAAATGTACATTAAGGGGGTGTTCTCACTAGAACATACACTTCACTTGGAATCGGAGTTTAGGATAAAATTCGCTTTGCTCTGCGTCATTTGGAGCTGTGAGAATGCGCATTCGAAGTCGCTCCCGGAGCAAACAACCGACGCATGCTCCGCTTGAAAAGGGTGGTTTCGCTCTGGTTAGAAACGACGCATCGAGGCTGTCCATAGGCAAACAACAGCGCATGCGTGTTGATCTGGTTAAGAGCGGGGCGAATGGGCAATTTAAAATGTTCTGACCAATCAACTACCACGTCTGTTGCTTCGATTGCGTATGTTACTTTGTTTACATAAAGGGCTGTGAGAACGCAAATAGAGAAATAATTTATGCAACAATGTTGTAAACTCATCCACTTGCTTGCTCGGGGTCATGATTCGGACTTTCATGTGAGAACATGACCTGAGTGATATAGAGGCAGACACACAATCTCCTCTCAGCTGTCTTGCATAGCCCGCAGCGCAGAGCGCACATGTCTAATTGAGTCAACTCATATTATGCTTATCACCAAGTTCTCCCATACTGTGTTTATGAACTAGTATGGAATGTTTATATCAACGGTAATCAAGTGCTTTAGTTGGCGAGCGTACTTGGTGATGGTAAGCACTGTAATACGAGTTGGCTCGCTGGAACGTGATAGGCGCGCGAGACCACCACACATCTGTCATATCATACCTCCGTCCCACATGTATTTATCATCATATTTTTAAATATAAAACGGAGGTATGATATGGCAGATATATATACTGCCCTACAAAGGCAAAAGGCAGTAACTTCCCAGAGTGCAGAACTGAGAAAAATTACTTTAAAGTTTTCTTGTTGTCCAGCCAAAATAGTTCCAGGCAGATCACTGGATATGTGGCAGTTTTATGTCTTTATATTAGGTTATACTTTGTACATATTAATCCTGACCTCTGATATGATCTTTGACCCTTATTTGGAAGTTACTGTATTCTGCCTTTGCAGAAGAGTCATGCCAAGGCAAAAGGCAGTAACTTCAATTTTATCTTGTCACTTTAGTTTTGATCCCAATAAAAAAACAGTAGGCTATAATGAGAAATATGATAGAAAATCCTTATTTTGATATGGATATACAGTAGAGTGACATTATTATATTATGGTGTTCTTGTGTTGTTCCAAGTATCTTATAAGATAAAAGTATTTCAATTATTTTTGGATGATAATTAATTGGATAATAATCTAATTTGGCATATGGGGCCTGCATACAATTACATGTTTAAATAACTCCAAGCATTGTGTTTGTAACTTCAAAATACAGTCATTCCTCACAGATGAAGTTCTGGCAATAGCCAATTGGCTGCAAAACAATTTAGCTTCAGTAGCTGAATGCAGTAACACGATTGGATGGAGTATTTTTCATCCACGTTGACTGATTGATGACACATGACATCGATCAGGCATATCAGCTATGCAAAACAAAACATTTGATATGTTTTGCTTACCAATCAGGAATTGTATTTGGATTTTTTATTTTATTCATTTAACTTGCAAAAGAGTGTGTTGTGTCCTGCCCTTTAAGACGGAATCACGTGTTAGACTAAGGAGGAAGTTGAAGTGTATGCTGGGTAGTTGGCTGCCATACTCATTCATGCTGAGAAGTTATGTTGAGTAGTTTTGCTGAGATACTCATGCTGTAAAGAATAAACCTGCGTTTGATGGACCACGTTCTCTATCTACTATTATTACTTACAAGTCCAGTCCGGACATCACAATTGGCGACGAGTAATCGGAGTTACTAGTTTTTACAATGGCTGTAAACGTGCCGTTTCCCTGTTTTTTCCTGCCTGCGCCTAGTGAGCCCACCATTCCATTCAAGACATGGCGGCAAATTTTTGAGAACTATTTGCTGGTCATCAATGCTAGCGGTAATGCTTGGCCTGCTGCACGGCGTAGAGCCGTCTTACTACACTGCCTGGGCACCGAGGGACAGCGTCTCTTCTACTCGCTCCCGAACACAGGTGCAGACTACGATACTGCAATGACTGCGTTGGAGGAGTACTTTGTGCCCAAGACAAACACTATTGCTGAACGCCATGCTTTCCGTAAGAGAGTACAGATGCAGAATGAAACGGTCCTTCAGTATGTGATTGCACTACGTGAACTTGCAGCTACGTGCGACTATGGCGATCGTGCGGATGAGGCGATCCGTGATCAGCTAGTTGAACATCTACACAACCCGCGGATCCGTGAAAGACTTTTGATGGACAATAAACTTACACTGGAAAGGGCCATGACAACTGCTACACAGATTGAGGCTGCTACGGAGCAAGCTAAGGCCTTCTGTGAGCCGCGGGCTGCATCTGTGCAGGCGGTGCAGCACACTCCACAACAGTGGGGTAAGCGTACAAAGCCTAGGGAGGCTTCACAGCGGAAAACATGTTACCGCTGTGGATCAGATGGACATTTAGCTAATGCAACTAACTGCCCAGCTGCATCAGTTACATGCAGACAATGCAACAGAGTGGGTCACTTTGCCAAGGTGTGTCGCAGTACACAGACACACACCAAGGAGGTACGTGAGGTTGATCTCCCTGAATTTACAGTGTTATATACTGAACATTCTGCACGTAATAGTGATAAGATCACATGCACTGTGGAGATTATTTCAGAACACTCACAGTCCAGTAAAGTGGAATTGCTGGTTGACACTGGTTCATCTGTCTCTATACTGCCACAGAGCATCTACGCACAGTACTTTAAAAACATTCCACTTACTGAACCGACTGCCAGGCTGGTGTCTTACTCTAAAACCAGCATTCCAGTGCTGGGGTGCATGTCTGCTGATGTTTCTCTCCATGGCCGCACTGCTCCAGGTACCTTCTTCATTGTGGAGAGGGGGACCTCACTGATGGGGAGGGACCTAATGACTGTGTTAAGTGTGCATATTGCAAACAACAAAGTGGTGCCTCCTAATGACTCTGCATCTCTGCCTACTCCTGTGCTCCAGTGCACTACTGCATCTGCTCCCGCTGCTGTAGGGTGTGCAGAAAACTTTGTGCACCGCGTGAAGGTCGATTCCTCTGTCACACCGGTACGCCAAAAGCTGCGCCGGCTACCGCTGTCTGTCAGAGACGCAGTTTCTGATGAACTGAAGCGCTTACTCGCTGCTGGAGTGATCGAACCTGTCGACGCCTCTGCTTGGGTGTCCCCCATTGTCGTCATACAAAAGAAGACTGGAAAAATAAGGATGTGTGTCGACCTGCGTGAGCCCAATAAGGCGGTCATTATTGACGCCTTTCCACTGCCTCATATGGATGAGCTCCTTTCCAGCCTGAAAGGCTCCACCATCTTCTCATCCATTGACCTGGCTAACGCCTACTACCAGGTGCCTCTTGCTGAGGAGTCACGCGACCTAACGGCATTCATCACCCATGATGGACTGTATCGGTTCTGCCGTGTGCCATATGGACTGGCATCAGCGCCAGCTGCCTTTCAGAAGATGATGAGCATCATTCTCGCTGACCTGCCGGGTGTGGAGTACTACATTGATGATGTCATCATACATGGCAGTGACAGGCACACACATGACGAGGCTCTTAAAGTTACCCTGCAACGTCTGAAATCTGCTGGCTTGCAGCTTAATAACGACAAATGCCGTTTCCGTGAGCCCAGTCTACCATTCCTGGGTCACACTGTCTCTGCTGATGGTCTGCTTCCAGACACTGTACGCATACAGGCCATCGCTGAGGCTCCAGCACCCACTGACGCTACTACACTGCAACCGGTACCACTTCCTGATGGGCCATGGCAAAAGGTTGCCATGGATATAGTCGGCCCATTCGAAACAGCTGCTCCAGACTGCAGATACGCTGTTACAATGACTGACTACTTTAGTAAATGGCCTGAGGTAGCCTTCACCCGAGACATCACTACTAACACTGTGCTTGCCTTTATGTCATCTGTGTTCAGCCGGCATGGGAACCCGCTGAACATTGTCACTGACAACGGTGTGCAGTTTACATCTGCATCATTCACATCCTTCCTGAAAGACAGACAAATCTCACACAGCCGATCTTCTCTCTACTACCCTGCTGCTAATGGGGCCATAGAAAGGTTCAATCGGGTGCTGAAACAAACCATCCAGCTGGCCATTCAGCAACATCAGCCTTGGAAACCAGCTGTGGTAGACTTTCTCCAGGTCTACCGTGCCACTCCTCATGCCACTACTGGTTCATCTCCTTTTGAACTGCTCCACGGTCGGCCCATGCGAACCAAGCTGACTCTGTTACCTCCTGCTCCTGAGTGTACTCCGGCGACGATGAACATTCGCCACAGAGTCAGTGAACGACAGCGCAAGATGAAGGCCTACACTGATGCCAAACGTGGTGCACGTCCTCCTGCTTTTCAAAAAGGGGACAAAGTGCGGGTTAAGAATCCTCTGCATGTGATGAAAGGTCACAGAAGGTACAGTGATCCTCTCACCATAAGCAAGAAGGTGGGGGACAGCACATACATTCTGAGTGATGGAAAGACTTGGAATGCCTCTCATCTCACTGCTTTCCCAGACACTGCCGCAACCACAGACGGAGACACTGTAGAGCCTGTGGTTGATCATTCACCCAGGCCTAGACGTAATATCCAGAGGTCTGGATGGCTAAAGGACTATGTCTCTTGAATAGCCTAATAATGGGTCACTGACAGTTGTTGAATTGTATTCCTGTTGTATGGGGATTGTTGCACTTATACTGTTTGCACTACTTTGGTCTATTGTTATTGTATTAGACTGTCATTACCTAGATTAATAATATTTAAGTTTCCTTATGTGATATTGATTGGGTAATGTGATATTGTTTTGTTTATACATGCTGAATCTACCATTTCATTTTTTGCTTACCTTGTTGTTAGTACAAGTAACTCTTTTCCAGAAAGGGGGAAATGTTGTGTCCTGCCCTTTAAGACGGAATCACGTGTTAGACTAAGGAGGAAGTTGAAGTGTATGCTGGGTAGTTGGCTGCCATACTCATTCATGCTGAGAAGTTATGTTGAGTAGTTTTGCTGAGATACTCATGCTGTAAAGAATAAACCTGCGTTTGATGGACCACGTTCTCTATCTACTATTATTACTTACAAGTCCAGTCCGGACATCACAGAGTGTGCAAAGGCTGTCTCCTTATCCAAATAATTGGAATGGATTTACCGCGATTCGGTTATAGAAAAAGGTAGGCGTTTGTCTATTAATTACGGCTGTGCTTTGTGCTTATCGTTTGGTCTGGATGTGTTTGTCTGCCAGGGGGCAAGGCAGCGCTGTGTGTCAGTGTGGGACGCTACGTTAGCTTGTCTGTCAATTTGTTCCTGTTCGCGGATGACTCGGCCCTGCTGGTCTCTAACAGGGACATATTGCAGGTGGAAAAAGCGCTAAGCACTGAACTGAGTAGAATCTGCATCTGCAATAAACTATCAATACACCTAGGTAAAACTGAAACCATCCTATACGGATCCCCATCTAAACTCAGAAAGGCTGAACATTTTAAAATAAAAGTGGGTAACATTAATATCACAAGAAAAGAGGATATTACATACCTGGGCTCCATCTTAGAGGCAAATCTTTCCGGAGATAAAATGGCAGCAAAAGTAATCAAAAAAGTGAACCATAGAACTAGATTCTTGTACAGGATATCCTCACTTGTCAGTAAAAACACACTGAGGACCCTATCAGGAGCTCTCATTCAATGTCACTTCGACTATGCCGTAACATCATGGTACTATAGAACCACAAAGGCCCATAAAACAAGACTCCAGACAGCCCAAAATAAACTGGTTAGGCTTCTGCTAGGCCTCAACCCTAGGACACATCTAACCGCTGCTCATTTTTTGAGCCTTGATTGGCTACGAGTAGTTGACAGAGTGCAGCAGCTTGCACTGGGCCTGTTCTTCAAGATACGCTACACCACAAAGACACCCAAGTACCTGTCAACATACTTCCAAAAAGTGAACAACATCCACACATACAACACCAGAGGAAGCTCCACGAACCACGTTCAACCGCGTTGCACCACAAACAAGGGGTTAAACTCGTTTGCAAACTATGCAGTAAAAATGTGGAACGCCCTTCCTATAATCTTAAAGGAGTGCAAAACACTGCCCACCTTCAAAACCACTCTCAAAAAACATTTACAGGAGGCTGCAATCCGTAACTGGACCCTCTAAATCAAAAATCAGATTAAAAGACCCGAACTACCCACTGTACATACTTTGTGTTTTGTCCCCCGCCCCCACCTGTGGTGTATGTCCCCACCTGTCCTACCCGCTGTACATACCTTATGTTTTGTTGTATTGTTCTTCCCATGATGGATGTATGTTTATCTTGTAGATAGTAATAGTTATTTGTCTGTATTATCTTGTAGATAGTACTAGTTTTTTTGTCTGTGTCGTATATTTTCTACTTAAACACACACATGCATAGATAGTATGATAGGGGCCATATATATGCTGAAGGGGAGTGTTGTGCAATGTTGTGCAAATAGCCCCCTGAGTGTTGTGCAATGGCTCTTGTAATCTGACCAGCCCTCGGACTTGGGGCCATGGTGACATCACAGGGGACGGCCCTCATGACCATCTAGATAGGGTGATAGGCTGTGGCCTGTGACTGTATTTGCATATTGTTGATGAATAGGGGTGAGACCCAAGGGGGGGCCTCTTTTCCAGCCCAGGCCACAGGAGAACACATGTAATGTATATATCTGTTTGTAACTCGGATTAAATTGTCTTAAACTCAATAACTGTTCTTTGATTCATAACCAATAAGATAAATACACAACACATGGCGAGCCTAGCCCCGGAGATAAATATAGCTTAATTTACAGTATTTTGCAAACTCTTCAATCCAACGAAGAAGGTAGGTTTTCTGCAGAGACCCCTCTCTAGTCGATTGGTGTGTTCAAAATAGATTGTAAATCTCAGATAAGTTATAGTCAAAAGAATCTTGTGTAACGTTAATCTTGTTGGAATAGAAACAAACTTTTCATAATCTTTAATAAGTGGGGTTGGTGAGAGCCGGACTTTGAAGCCCGTTTTTTGTAAAATATAGTGTTTGATGGTAAGGTATGTGATTTGTTTGTATGGTATTGGAATATCGTGTGTGTCTGTGTAAAATTCGGTAAAATTGTGTTTATTTGATAAAGTGTAAGTAGACTGTGAAGTCTGTTTTGTAAGAAAGAGCCAGAAGTGTGTCTTAGACGCCATTGTCCGGAGAAAAAACACGCGCAGAGACGCGGACACAAAGAAGCCTACATATCTCTGTGAAGAGACTGTGTGGAAAACGTGAATGCATTGTAGAATATTTGAATGAGATAAATAATAGTTTAACTGAATTGAAAGATAATCGTGAAATTGTTGTGTCGTGGAAAATAACATTAGTCCACAGCGGTTTTCTTCAGAGGCGGTAAGTAAGACAAAGGATTGTTAAATCGCCTTCTCCCCCCTTTGTCCTCCATTTTTCAAACACACACGCGCACAATAGGCTATAGTATCGTACATGCAGCAGAAAGCCCTTGTAGACGAAAGGGAAGCTGAATTTGATTGTTGCATAAAAGATAAAGTTAAATCCATTCATATAAAGATTGTAGTAATTTAGAGATAGAAGGAAAGTGAATTGACCAGTGGGATAGAGTGGTTTAGAGACATTTCATTGACAGGTCTGGTGAAGGAGCTGGCGCATGCGCGTTAGCCGGAGCACAGCTCCGCCTGCTGGACAAAATACGACAAGACATTTTAAAACACTAATCCTCAGTGACATACATCTGAGGTCGATGAAACAGTCCGATACATTAATAAATGGATGGTTATAAATGATTGTAATATATTACATTACTTTAATTAATTTAATTAATTACAAATTGATTGAATTAATTATTCAGATCATTTTATTTTTCTGTTTTCACAAAACTTTGATCAATTGTTTTGTGACAATCTAATGATAACCATTCCTTTGTTTGATATGTTGATAATAGCTAATTGACTTCACAGGTTTACATCAATGAAGTGTCAATGAATAATTCTAACTAATCATTCATTCCTTTCACTAACAAGTTGATTTCTTTACAGATTGTAATTAATAATTAATCATTTTCCAAATAACAAGTCGATTTCTTTACAGGTTATAATTAATATTTGTAATTTACATCTTTTATTTCAAGTTAGGTCATGTCCACAGCTTTTGATTAGGAATAGCAGAATAGTTTGTATTGATAATTAAGCAGTAAAAGGGTTTTTGTAAATCAGTGAATACTTAGGTGTTGACCAGCCTTTGTGATTTGATAATTGTGTTGACCAGAACTGTAATTAGTATTGAATGAGTAATTAAGTGACACATATTCATAAACAATTAGGAAACACATTTAAGTATAAAGTACATACACAGATATTAGATTTAAGTTAATACTGCACTGACATACACAAGAGGCAAATCTGTTGTTCTGGGTTGTAGTGGTTTTGTGTGGACGGTTAATACAGTTAAATTGGACTAGCATTTGTTTAGCAAATAAGGCAAAATAAGGTGGGTTGTAAGAAGCGTACACCTTATCTAATATAGAATATTGTCAGCATATTGAGCAAGTAGAATGGGGTCAAATTCAACGAAGCTGTTAAAAGATATTAATGAACATCGTGGAATGTTGGCTACGTTATCCCCTATGGCTGTAGTGGAAAAAATGAATCCTCTTGTTAGGGAAATTAGCAAAATGTCTACGAAATGGAATAGCCGTTGGGCATACATTGAACAGCCGTGGCCGAAAGAGGGCAGCCTTAATTTACAAATAATTGCAACATTGGAAATACTTATCAATGGGCACAAAGCACATCAAAGAGGAAAGATTAGATCAGAGAAACGCAAGTTAGAGTTAGCTATTTTAGATCTATTTAAGGTAGAGGGACAGAAAATAGCTCAGATGGAACCGGAAAAGAAAAAAGAATTGGCCAGAACACTGGAACAGAAATTGAACATTCCATCCCCAGACATGTGTCCTATCTCCAGTCCCCCTCCATATGCTAAGGCACTGGAGGACCATTCCCAGAAGAAGAAGACCAAGAAGGAGCCAAGGGGAAAAGGGGACGACAGGAGTGACGAGGAAGATGACAGCGAAGATGGCAGTGAAGACTCAAGAGATGACGACAGTGCAGATGAAGGCTACCACGCTCAGGTCAGGAAGATGATAGCCACAGCAAAAAGACACCACAGATGGCTGAAGGAGCAACGAGAAAGGGAGGAAGAGGAAGATTGTCATCGAATGACATCAAATACATTAAAGAACTGTCCAGTGCTGATTCGGGGTAACAAGATGGAATATCATCCGTGGCATCATACAGATCTGTCTGAAGTTATAGAGAAACTCCCCGTTCTTCAAGATGGTGGACACCCGTGGACGCGAGAGGTCGACCTGAGACTGACAGGAACGCAGGCCGCAATGGGAGACCTGAAAAGACTCTTAGCTTTTATTGCAGGATTGGATACAATGCAGGAAATATTGATGAAGGCAGGACTTCATAGATATATCAATACATCAGTTTATGATCCAGAGCTCTTCGCAGCAAACAGAGGCAAACTGTGGAAAGCAATCAGAGAGACTTACCCTACTCACATTCACCCAGACGATATCATTGTGAAGCCACTGGGGGGAGATGAGAATCCCAGGGGTTTTGTTGCCCGTGTGCACTCTCAATGGAGAAGTGTGACAGGGAAGGACGCTGAAGATAACCCCTAAGAAAAATCCATAATCAGGGAAAAAATACAAGAAGGGCTTCCTACCCCAGTTAAGGATAAGCTAGCAGAAGTGGTGGGGCTACGACACATGAACAAAGCTGTTTATATAGACCACGTAGCTCATCAAGTTGAGTTATATCGAAAGAATATTCAGATACAGAAAACACAAGACGAAGAATCACTCAGAATATTGACTCATGTGCAATTGACTGAAAGCGAGAGGAACATAGAGGGAGTGCAGGCTTTAGCCCCACAGCAACAGCCACCTGGAGTGCAGACTGCTACTTACCAGTCCTACTCACAGGGGCCACAAGGGGGGTATCCTGCTACTTACCAGTCCTACCCACAGGGGCCACAAGGGGGGTATCCATACCCACAAGGGCCACCAGGGGTGCAAGCGGTTCCATACCAGATGTACACACAGGCTGGCCAAGGACCACCACCAGGGGGATGGACAGCAGCAGGGAAGAAGATGCTAGAACCGTGTTACCAATGCGACCAGAATGGACATCTAGCCTGTACCTGCTACAACAGGCCCCAGGGGGGCGCAGGGGGGAGCCAAGGAGGAGGATATTGGCCCCCTGCTACACCTGCTCCAGGAGTGATGAACCCTTACGGAGGCCCAGCAGCTGGCCTATAGGGGTGCCCGGAAGATCCGAGTGGGAGGTGCCAGCTGGTGGTGACAAAGAAGCCTGAAGGCGCCACGCACCTTCCTATGTCTAGAGAATATGTGAAGACAATCGGATTTGAGGGAATTAAACAGCTGATTCCTACAACTGAGCTTGTAGACTTAGAGTACAAGGGACAGAGAGCAACTCTGTCAACACTTGTGTCAGAACACACGCCAACAGGGCTGCTAGGGAGAGATGCTCTATGCCAATTGAACTGTACAGTAAAATGCACACCTGACGGCTGTCAGGTGACGGTGCCATCCGGTGTTCAGATTCCATCGACAGCCAGAGTGATTAAGCATAGAACAGACCTACAAGCTTTGCCTTTAAAGGGAGCTGATATAGAATATTGGGTTGATGGGTCTTGTTACCGGGTAGGAGAAACTTTGTGCGCTGGGTATTCCTTAGTTAAAGCACAGAATTCAAAGTTTATTGTAGAACAGGCTGAGGCAGTTCCTCAGCCTTGCTCAGCTCAGTTGGCTGAATTGATTGCCCTCACAGAAGCATGCAACTTGGGAACCGGACGGAGAGTGACAGTGTACACCGACTCTGCCTATGCACATAATGTTTGTCATTTTAATGGAGCTGTATGGAGGGGGCGGGGTTTTAAGAGAACTGATGGTACGCCTATACAGCATCACGCACAGATCATGAAGCTGTTACAAGCCATGATGAAGCCAAAGGAATTAGCCATAGTGAAGTGTGCCACACACAGGTCTGACTCATCACATGTCACACAAGGTAACAGGGCTGCAGAGGATGCAGCCAAAGCCATTACAGGAGCAGACAAGGCAGTTAAAGGTCTTCTGGTCACACATGAAAAGCAATTACAGGGCATGGTCACACTTGAGGATTTATTGATGTTACAGAGTAGAGCAACTATGTTAGACAAGAACGTTTGGCTAGCAAGGGGGGCAAGTCAGGATGACACAGGTCTATGGAGGAATCATGAGGGGTTGGTTGTAGCACCCTCAGATTTAATAGGCATGTTAATACGGGAAGCTCATGGATTAGCACATGTGGCTAGGGGGGAGGTAAGACGCAAGATCACCAAGGAATATGGGTTTTGGAGTCCATATTTGATGGAACAGATTGACCATGCTTTAGGTCAATGTGGGGTCTGTTGGAGAAACAACATCAGAGTGGGTACACCAGTGGTGTCTGGGCATATCCCTACCCCAATAGGGCCACGGGTGGTGGACAGGGGGGTGGATGTACAGAGTAGGCAGGATGTTGTGCCAACAGGTGCCGAGGTCCCCAGAGAACCTGAGAAGGAGGAGCTACGACGAGATGCTGTGGTGTTGCCTGAGCCAGTGGCAATGCCAGCGTTACAGCCAGTGATATTACCGGCAATGCCTGAAGCCGAGGGGACAGTGGAAAGCTGTCCGGATGCCAATAAACCAGAAACCAACGAAGCAGAGAGTGTTGACAGTCTGGAGGTCCAGCCTGGGGGTGTCCAAAGCCTGGACACCTGTGCTACTGGGGATGCTGGCGAGTGCCTGCATCATGCTTCAGATGATGCTGAGGGCGACTCCCCAGACCTTGATCAGCGTGGGAGGGGACCAGGCGGCTGCCTGAACCTCAATGACTCTGACGGACGACGACCAGTTAGGAAAAGATTAAAGACTATGAATAGGGTAGTGAAGCAGCAGATCAAAGGGAACGACGGGAATGGACAGCAGATGATAGCATGGCTGGAAACGGTCTTAGGGGCATGGGAAACTTATTTTGCTAAGATAGGAGCACCTATTATAGCAGACATGATTTTTGACTTTCTTAGGAGGCAGGGCCTCATTGACTGTTTTTGGAAAATCAGTCACTCAGTCCACGTTAATGAACTTTTCAGAAGACTAGTCCTCACCTGAGGTGAAGATCTATGCATTAATGCATTCCCTTTGTCCTGTGCTTACTGTTGGAGAATTATGTGTTATGATAACTGAATGTCATTATTTGTGTATTGTTTGTTTGTTTCTATATCGTGTGATTGAGGTCGGTTGAGAAGTGATGTGGTGGTTATACAAAGCTAGGAGAGAGGTTCTGTTCCTAGCGCAACGAAAATGGAAGCTCCTGACTATGAAAGTGTTATCAATCTGAGACAGCGGTAAAGGCTGTTCTCCAACTGGGTTCACGTGCTAGCAACCTCTGACCCTGACGCTTCAAGGACAAAGAAAACATCGGTCGTTGGAAGTTTCTGTATTGATTTGTGCATGATGAACTGTGTTTAGTTTAATTGTGATTGTTATTTTCAAGATTCTTTTTATTATTGGTTGTTTTCTATTTTTTGTTTATGATATCTTTGGGTCCTAATACTGGTCCTGGGTTGGTCTGTGTTATTGTGCTTCTTGTGTTGGTGTTGTGTTGGTGTAGTTTTTCTGTTTGTTGTTGTTTATTTTAAAAAAAAAAAAAAAAAAAAATTTTTTTTTTTTTCTTTGGTTTCTTAGCTGCAGTATGTGGGGTTTTGTGTTTTTGTTTTTGTTTTGTGGTCGTTTAGTTTCGGAACACCCTCTGGGTGGTCCGAGGGGGGATGTGTCGTATATTTTCTACTTAAACACACACATGCATAGATAGTATGATAGGGGCCATATATATGCTGAAGGGGAGTGTTGTGCAATGTTGTGCAAATAGCCCCCTGAGTGTTGTGCAATGGCTCTTGTAATCTAACCAGCCCTCGGACTTGGGGCCATGGTGACATCACAGGGGACGGCCCTCATGACCATCTAGATAGGGTGATAGGCTGTGGCCTGTGACTGTATTTGCATATTGTTGATGAATAGGGGTGAGACCCAAGGGGGGGCCTCTTTTCCAGCCCAGGCCACAGGAGAACACATGTAATGTATATATCTGTTTGTAACTCGGATTAAATTGTCTTAAACTCAATAACTGTTCTTTGATTCATAACCAATAAGATAAATACACAACATCTGTCTTACATGTAACGATGAATTGAGAATCAAGGACCCCAATTGAAATAAGCCAGTGGCTTTCTTGGGTTTTTACCCTGTTAGTTGACCTTGTATGTAATATGTACTTTCATGTACCTACTTCTGCAAATCTTCTAATAAAGTTTTCAATCAATCAATCAATGTCAGAGAGACGTGCTGGGCTGGCAGTGTCACAGTGTCAGGATTACCCATCATGATCTCAGATCATTGGGTGCCCAACTATATGGCTATTATTTGCCTTTGTTAATTGTTTTACAATTCTGATCGCGTCTGGGAGCAGTTTTGCTGTCAAGATTGTTGTTCGTAATCGCTTGCTTGTAAGCTAACTAACTAGCTACAGCTAAGTATAACCTCACTTTTTAAGTGTTCCAAACCAAAGGCAGAGTACAGTAACTCCGCAGTGCGCTACAGTAACTCAGTTACAGTAGTACAGTTCAGCGCAGCGAGACAAAGTCAGTATACCGCAACTCAAGTTGCTGTGGTTTGCCTTGGTTTCTCTAGGCTTTTTTGAAGTTACTGTAAATAAGACCCCTATTTTCTCGAAAATACAACACACAGAGACAGGATATTTGGCCACATGATAAAGAATGTCTTTAATGTCACAAATATGATTTTAGCTCATTTTTGACCAACATTGAAGTTACTGCCTTTTGCCTTTGTACGGAAGTATAGCCTATGGTACATGACAGTCCTACGCGCCCGTCCGGCATCCACTTGAATGCATGCAATGATTCTAGTAGATCGCGCAACCAGGGAATTGTCGACATGTGTGAAAGGGAGCAACCCGGGAATCTACCGGCATTTGGCTCATGTGTGAACGGCGAAAATGCCTGGTCGGCACAGCCTAGGATTCCATGGAAATTACAGAACTATGTGTGAAAGAGGCTTACGCTAAGCAGCGAGCTAAATGACCTATGCTAGGAATGTCCATGTCTCTAGGAATGTCTCTAGGAATGTCAATGTCTCTAGGATGTCTCTAGGAATGTCAATGTCTCTAGGAATGTCCATGTCTCTAGGAATGTCTCTAGGAATGTCCATGTCTCTAGGAATGTCTCTAGGAATGTTAACCTGTCTCTAGGAATGTCTCTAGGAATGTCTCTAGGAATGTTAACCTGTCTCTAGGAATGTCTCTAGGAATGTTAACCTGTCTCTAGGAATGTCTCTAGGAATGTCTCTAGGAATGTTAACCTGTCTCTAGGAATGTCTCTAGGAATGTTAACCTGTCTCTAGGAATGTCTCTAGGAATGTCTCTAGGAATGTTAACCTGTCTCTAGGAATGTCTCTTGGGATGTTAACCTGTCTCTAGGAATGTCTCTAGGAATGTTAACCTGTCTCTAGGAATGTCTCTAGGAATGTTAACCTGTCTCTAGGAATGTCTCTAGGAATGTCTCTAGGAATGTTAACCTGTCTCTAGGAATGTCTCTAGGAATGTTAACCTGTCTCTAGGAATGTCTCTAGGAATGTTAACCTGTCTCTAGGAATGTCTCTTGGGATGTTAACCTGTCTCTTGGGATGTTAACCTGTCTCTAAGAATGTTAACCTGTCTCTTGGGATGTTAACAAGGCTCCTATTGGCCAGACTGAACACTCTGAACACCTCAATGGAGCCATTGACCAGCGAGGTCTGTGGTTCCTGGTGCTGATTGGTTGAGACGTGGCTGATCATATGTGACATGGTAACATACATGTTATATTTTTAATACCGTAACTCATACAATAACAAACTGTACACACACCATACACACACACACACACACAGTAGAGGGAAAGTCTGGCCTCTGCAAATCTTGATGAAAAGCAGTATGGTGCTGTGGCCTCAGAGTGGAAACTGAAAGCTGTGTGTGTGTGTGTGTGTGTGTGTGTGTGTGTGTGTGTGAGTGTGAGTGTGTGTGTGTTTGTGTGTGTTATGGTATGAGTTACGGTATTCAAAACATAACATGTCTGTTACCAGGACAACAACACGACACCATGTCACTGCAGTCAGCCTCTGACAAACTGCTGACTCACACACACACACACACACACACACACACACACACTCACACACACACACACACACACACACACACACACACACACACACACACACACATAGATGGAGCCTGGAGTGACAGACAGGAATGCTTCATTGCCACATCAACAAACATGCTTCAATCTTCATTAATGTATTTATTGAAATCGAAACTCATTTGATTCCATTCCAATTAAGTTAGAATGGGATGGTGGGGGGGGGGGGTCGGTCGCCATAAGTGTGTGTGTGTGTGGTGTGTTTGTGTGTGTGTGTGGTGTGTGTGTGTGGTGTGGTGTGGTGTGTGTGTGTGTGTGTGTGTGTGTGTGTGTGTGTCAACATACAACATTGACATAACCACCATGTACATATTTCACAACCACTTACACTGAAACATCCAAATAAACCAGAAGAGAGACTCTTCGTTTAACGAGCCAATAAAGACACATTCCTACTGGTGTGAACTGACACGACCTCCTCCCCCTAGCAGACAGACAGGCAGACAGACAGGCAGGCATACAGACAGGCAGGCAGGCAGATAGGCAGGCAGACAGACAGACAGATAGGCAGGCAGACAGACAGACAGACAGGCAGGCAGGCAGACAGGCAGGCAGGCAGGCAGGCAGACAGACAGAGAACACTGAGTGTTCAGCGGGGTAGAAAGCTGTTGCTGTTGTATCTGAATAATCTGGTTTAGGCAGCGATGGTTAAAGGACAGCTGAGGCATGCGTGGTTCTGTCTCTGTGTGCGTGCGTGGTTCTGTGAGTGTGGTTCTGTCTCGGCGCTTCCTGCCGTAGTAGCCCAGCGATCTGATTGGCCGTCCTCAGTGATGCGTCTACGAGGCCAGGAAGTGTCGAGACAGAACCATACATGACAGAACCACACATGACAGAACCACACATGACAGAACCATACATGACAGAACCATACATGACAGAACCACACATGACAGAACCACACATGACAGAACCACACATGACAGAACCATACATGACAGAACCATACATGACAGAACCACACATGACAGAACCACACATGACAGAACCACACATGACAGAACCACACATGACAGAACCACACATGACAGAACCATACATGACAGAACCACACATGACAGAACCACACATGACAGAACCACACATGACAGAACCACACATGACAGAACCACACATGACAGAACCATACATGACAGAACCACACATGACAGAACCACACATGACAGAACCACACATGACAGAACCACACATGACAGAACCACACATGACAGAACCACACATGACAGAACCACACATGACAGAACCACACATGACAGAACCACACATGACATGGTCACGTGTCTGTGGTGCAGCACAGTAACACCAAGGGACATTCATTTGTTTCCATCTGTTACACCTCTCGTCAAATAGGACACTAAGAACCACACCCCTCCGTTTGCAGCAGAACGTTCTGAGTTCTAGACAGGAAGGCTTCAGGTACATCCATGGCCTATGCAACAGGAGGCCCCCCTGGGGAGGTTGTGGCTCAGGAGGTAGAGCCGGCGTCTAATGATCGCAAGGTCTGCGGTTCAAACCCCGGCTGGCCACATGTCGAGGCGTCCTTGAGCAAGACACTGAACCCCAAATTGCTCCCAATGAGCGGGCCGGCGCCTTGCATGGTAGCTTGCCGCAATTGGTGTGTGAATGTGTGTGTGAACGGGTGAATGAGAGGCCATTGTAAAGCACTTTGGAATAAGGCGCTATATAAGTCAGTCCATGTACCCCCCCTCCCCAGACGTCAAGTAAAAAATAAGTTTAAGTTTCTTTCTTTCTTTCTTTCTTCATCCCCAAGTGGGAAATTTCTTTCTCACAGCAGCAAGATTTAAAAGAGTATGGGGGATAAAAAGACACATAATAGATCATTAATTAAAAAAGGGAATAAATAGAATGGAAATAGGGAACAAATAGTGAACACAACAGTAAAAGGGTAAAGTAAGTAACACTAAAGTAATAAAGTGATGGTAGTCATACTACAGCGGGACCAGTGGAACTGCAGGAGAAACAGTAGTGCAAAATGACACTGTGTTATTCTGACTCTCTACCTGTATGCAGGTGACTACAGGACCTGGAAGTGTTGGGTCTGTCTGTGTGAATGCAGACTGCAGGGTGTTCCATTGTCGTGTTATGGCTTGCCTTTACATTAGTGACACCTGGTGGTGGGAGTAGGAACACCTGGTGTTGTAGTTGAATACAGCCATGTGGTCAGACACCCTTGTTTGCAGACCATTACTTATCAGGGTTCCTACACGTTTCAACAAGTCAAATGTAAGACCTTTTTAGACCTCTTTGAATAGAAATTCAGACCTATTCGCGACACCATATGATAGCTTTTTGTCATCCTCGAGGTGATGAAATTAGGGATTTCACTGCCATACAGACAAAAAAGGAAGCGAATTGCCAGCTTGATTAATTTCCGTAAATAGATGTGGTCGGACTGATTTCCTTGCAGGATCTAATTTTTAAGACCTAGCACCTAATTTTTAGGTCGAATAACTGCAATTTGAGACCTTTTTAGGCCTTATAAATTGGATTGCTGGATTTTAGGCTTTAAGGCTTTTTAAGACCAGTGCGGAAACCTGACTTATTATTAATATTTACAAGAGGGTGTGTCCATCACGTTGTGTGTTGACCTACATAGATATGTATAGATACATAGAAATGATAAAAAAGTGAACGTTTTAATTTAGAATCATTATTTAAAGGGATGCTTCTTTTTTTAAATGGACTGCAGCATAGTCAGTGATCATTTAAAATGTTTATTTAGAATTCATACATAACCTTTATTACACTACTTTAAAATACTACAAAAAATGTACTTACTTATGTTTCTAAAAGAGCCAACACAAAGTCAATAATATTGCAATTATAATATAACAAATACAATTAATTTAATTAAATACAAATTTAAAGATAAATGAATGAATGAATGAATGAATGGTCTTTATTGTCATTGATATAGTACAGGTACCAAACAACGAAATTTGGGTGGGGTGGCTCCCCTGGTGCTAGGAAAGAAAAAAAAGAAAAAAAAACAAGAAGGGAAAGGAGCTGGTTTACATAAATAAAGGCTATGTACACTATCCACTATACTATACTGTACAAATAAAACACTGTGCTGTACTCTATGCTATGCTATACCTATTCTAACATTTCCTATTCTCTGCAACCTTATGTACCCTAGGGTTGTCATATTGCACATAGTGTTATTGCACATTCATTTAAAGTGTCGCAGTTTGCAGGCTTGAAATGTACACATTTGTGCCTCAGCACTACACCTGATTTTCAATCCAGCAGCTGCCATCAATCCGTCCAGACTGTCCAGGGCCCAGAACCTAGGTCGTTGCTGTGTTCAGGGCCTGGATGGCCCTGGGGTAGAAGCTGAGCTTCAGTCTGTTTGTCCTTGCGAACATGGTCCTGTACCGCCTGTTCGAGGGCAGCCGAGCAAAGTGTTCGTACCCAGGGTGGGATGGGTCTCTGGAGATCTTGGAGGCCTTCCTGAGGCAGCGTGTGTTGTACAGCTCTTCCAGAGAGGGGAGGGGGGCGCCGGTGATCTTCTGGGCCGTTCTCACGACTCTCTGTAGCGCATTCCTCTCTGGGATGTTTAAGTCCCCATGTCCTAATTGAGTTCTTGAGACATGGTCTCATATCCTGGGTCGCTTGCAGGTTGGGTGGACCACTGGTCCGTCTCCACCGTCCCTGCCTCTCTTGTTGTGGTTGGGCCGAGCACTGCTGGGGCCAGGCTGAGGGTTGCTGGGGCCAGGCAGAGGGTTGCTAGGGCCAGGCAGAGGGTTGCTAGGGCCAGGCAGAGGGTTGCTGGGGCCAGGCCTGGCTCTCTTGCGGTTTGGTTGGGCCACTGGTCTGTCTACCCAGTCCCTGCCTCTCTTGTGTTGGTTGGGCCGAGCACTGCTGGGGCCAGGCTGAGGGTTGCTGGGGTCAGGCCTGGCTCTCTTGCGGTTTGGTTGGACCACTGGTCTGTCTACCCAGTCCCTGCCTCTCTTGTGTTGGTTGGGCCGAGCACTGCTGGGGCCAGGCTGAGGGTTGCTGGGGCCAGGCAGAGGGTCTGCTCTAGGTCGATCTGAGAGAGAAAGTTCAGAGAGCCAGGATAGAAGAAGGGTGATCTCCAACACCAAAGGTCTCTCTGGCTGCTAGCAGGGCTCCCTACTCTTGGCCCAGCAGGAGAGAAGCCCCAAGCTGCAGACCAAACAGGACAGGCATGTAGATGCTCAAAGTGTATGAATAATTTGCTTACACAAACAAAACCAAATAACAAAGATTAGTGGATAAGGGAGAAAATAAAGTTTAGCCCTTACCTGACAAGTCATCAGAGTCACTTTGGGGCTCCTCGCCACTGGCAACAGTGGAGTAGAGGCCTGAAAGAGCAGTCTGAGACCTGTAGAACTGGAAGGCGTTGGAATTCATAGTATTGCACGACTGCATTTCACCAGCAAGGTTTGTGGTTTGAATGTAGCTTTGTCTGTCTTTCCTGAAAAGAACACAGTTGGAGTGTTCTGTTTGGTTCTGTTTCCTGGGAAATCCAGAAAAAGAATCATAGATTTTGATTATGACATCATTGAACTGTGTTTTCAAAAACTTAAAAGATGCAGCTTGTGTTATGAAATATTGTTTTAGCAACCACTCATTCCATCAGCATGACGACCATATAAGGCAACGAATGTATGATGTCACAATTAAGATTTATTTTTTTAAATAGCAGAATTTCAATCCCCTCTGTAATGCAGGTCATCCACCTCTTATCCATTGTATTTTTCAGGTTTTCTGCCCGAAATGACATGCCCACAGTGAATATAGAATATCTCCACAATTACAAGGGCCTTCATAATGATCTTGGTATCAAATGATAGCTAACACCTGTGGGGTGACTGTAGAAGTGTCAGAATCAAAATACAGTATATGTTACTGTGTCAGAGTAAATAGACCTAGAACATTGTGAACAATCTCAAATTCACTCTCCGCCTAAAGAAAAAACAGCTTTTAGAGTGAATATCAGCTTGGAAACCAGATGAATAAGCCCAAATCATCTAGGAATCAGTACTCCAAGTAGGGCTGCAACAACGAATCGATGAAATCGATAAAAATCGATAATGAAATTCTTTGGCGACGAATTCCATTATCGATTCGTCGGGTCTTGTTCCATAACAAACCTACTTCCTGTTGACGCACGCCACGCTTGTGTAGGCATCGCGAATCATAGCAAATCATAGCGAATCATAGCGCTACCTATGGCCGGAAAGGGCAGAACCTATGACCGGAACCGGAAAAGTGGGAAAATCCGGTACCTACACCGGCGCGGTGGCTACATTTAAATCATGCTACTCAAAAGCCTTGAGAGTGAAGCTGTCTGCTGTCTGCTATCAGGACATAGTTAGTTAGCTAGCAGGGTTAGCTCGCTGCTGCCGCTAGCTGACTGTCACTACTACGCTGCTCGTCCAGCTGTAGTCTGCGTAGCTGTGCTGAGAACCAGAGTAGTAACTATGTTTCTATAGAGGAGGGTTACACTAACTATGTTTCTATAGAGAAGGGTTACAGCACTAACTATGTTTCTATAGAGGAGGGTTACACTAACTATGTTTCCATAGAGGAGGGTTACAGCTAACTATGTTTCTATAGAGGAGGGTTACACTAACTATGTTTCTATAGAGGAGGGTTACACTAACTATGTTTCTAATAATAATAAATAATAATTCATTACATTTATATAGCGCTTTTCCGAGGCTCAAAGACGCTGACAATACAGGAGATACGGAAAACACAAAAACAGCAAGCAACATGGACACATGGAACACAGAATCAGCGAACGGGGAGGGGGGGGGGGTGGTGGTAGTGGGGGGGAGGTGGTTAGGGGTAGGGGAGGTTGTATGCGTGTCCAGGGGGGGGGGGGGGGGGGGCGGGATGGGGGAGATGGCTAGGGGTAGGGGAGGCTGTAGGCATGGGAGAACAGGTAGGTTTTGAGGTGGGATTTAAAAGTGAGGAGTGAGGGTGAGTCTCTGAGTGGTTGAGGGAGAGAGTTCCAGAGGCGGGGTGCAGCTCGTGAAAAGGCACGGTGACCGAAGCCTTTGACAGTGAGGGGAACAATGGATGAGGATCGGAGGGTACGGGTAGGGCGGTGGGGGAGAAGGAGGTCAGTCAGGTAAGGGGGGGCCAGGCTATGGAGGGCTTTGTATGTGAGGATGAGGACTTTGAATTGTATACGTTCTTTGATGGGGAGCCAGTGGAGAGAGTGGAGGACAGGAGTGATGTGGTCACGGGAGCGGGTGTTTGAGAGGAGGCGTGCAGCAGAGTTTTGGACCATCTGGAGTCTATGGAGGGAGCGGGAGGTGATGCCGGTGAGTAGGGAGTTGCAGTAGTCAAGGCGGGAGGAGATGAAGGCGTGGATGAGGGATTCAGCAGCCCCCCGGGAGAGACAGTGTCTGATTTTTGCAATGTTTCGGAGGTGGAAGTAGGATGTCTTGACAATAGAACTGACGTGGGGATCGAATGAGAGGGTGGGGTCCAGAATGAAGCCGAGGTTGCGAGCCAGGGGGGAGGGGGTGATGGTAGTGTCGTCAATGGTGAGTGTGATGGGTCCGGTTTTATTGAGGATGGATTTGGTGCCGATGAGGATGACTTCGGTCTTTTCACTGTTCAGTTTGAGGAAGTTGTGTGTGAGCCAGGTTTTTATTGCAGAGATGCAGTTTTCGATGTGAGTGAGGGGTGGGTTCTGGGTGGAGTTTGTGGTGATGTAAATCTGGGTGTCATCGTCGTAGCAGTGGAAGTCCAGGTTGAATTGGCGGATGATGTGACCGAGGGGGAGTGTGTAGCAGAGGAAGAGCAGGGGGCCGAGGACTGAGCCTTGTGGGACCCCCTGTGTGACAGAGGAGGAGGAGGAGGTGTGACCGGAGAGGGAGATGAACTGGTGTCTGTTGGTGAGGTAGGAGGTGAGCCAGTCCAGGGCGGTGCCCTCAACACCCAGTTGGCGCAGCCTTTGAAGGAGGATGGAGTGGGACACTGTGTCGAAGGCTGCGCTCAGGTCTAGTAGAACTAGGATGTTGAGGGCACCTGAGTCTGCAGAGGTGAGGAGATCGTTGATTACTTTGACCAGGGCTGTTTCAGTGCTGTGATGTGGGCGGAAGCCAGATTGAAGGGGTTCATACAGTTTGTTGGATTGGAGGTGGGAGTGAAGTTGGGCAGCGACAACGCGCTCTAGGGTTTTGGAAAGGAATGGTAGGTTGGAGATGGGGCGGTAGTTGGAGAGATTGGCTGGGTCAAGTGTGGGCTTTTTGAGAATGGGGGTGACAGCGGCAAGTTTGTAGCTTGAGGGAACGTGGCCTTGGGATAGTGACTGATTGAAGAGGGCAGTGAGGTGGGGGATGAGGGCAGGGAGGCAGGCCTTGGTCAGGGTGGTAGGGAGGGGGTCGAGGGAGCAGGTGGTTGTTTTGGAGGCGGTGATGATAGTAGTGATGAGGGAGGAGTCAACAGGGGAGAAAGTAGTGAGAGGAGTAGGGGGAGGGTAGTCAGGAGGGGGGAAGATGACAGCAGGGGGGGCGGGGGTGGTGGAGTTGGAGATGGAGGCAGTCAGTGAGCTATTGATGTGGGAGATCTTGCTGTTGAAGGCGTGGAGAAAGGAGTTGCAGAGGTCAGGGGAGGAAGTTGTGTTGTTGTCCGGGGGTTGGAGTAGTGTCTTGACAGTGGAGAAGAGGGTGCGGGGGTTTCGATTGGAGGTGTTGATGAGGGTGGAGTAGTAGGCAGATTTGGCAGCTTGGAGTGCGTCACTATTGTGTAGTCGTTCTAGTTGGCGGCCGGTCTGCGGAGAATGTCTGCCTTGGTGGCGGCGGTGGCAGCAGCAGCAGTGAGGCGATGGTTATGGTTCAGTGAGTGAAGGTCAGTGGCAGTATAGGTGAGACGAGAGAAGGGCAGAGGGGGGTGGGGGGTAGGTGAGATGGGCGGGGGTCCAGGGCAAAACGATAGGAGCAGCAGGAGGGTGAGTCCAAGTTGGAGATGAAACCAGAGTACAGGTGGGAGTAGTTCAGTGGATAGGTTGGGAGTGACTAGTAGTTGGTGGGCAGTGAGTTGTGTAAACATGGCAGTGGACCAGAGTGACAGCGTGGTGTTGTTGTTGTTGTCATTTGTATTGCTAGCTTGGGACTGAACCCGCACGGCCGGCCAGCCTAGCCGTGCCATGCCAGCGACCAAATCCCGCAGTAGTGAGTGAAGGTTGGGAAGGACTGACACTCACCAGCGGAGATGGCAACCCCCATGCCGGGGAGGGAGTGGTGGCTACCTCCAGGGACGGGGGTAGTAGCACAGCACAGCCAGGCTAGCGATGTCTGAGAGCGGCGCGCAGCGGGTCGGTCAGCAACACGAAGCCGGGGGACAGGAACGATGAGGCGGTGAACACTGCAGTCCGGTAGTGGAGGCGGTGGATACTGTAGTCCGGTAGTGGAGGCGGTGGATACTGTAGTCCGGTAGTGGAGGCAGTGAGAGGCGGGAGGTGGCGGGGGGAAAGCAGCGGAGGTCGGCGAAAAGTCAAACAAAACAAAGTGAAAAAATACTTGGAAAAAAAAAAAAAACGGAGACCTCCGGGGAAGACGGGCACACAAAACAAGGTAGACGCCGAAAACAAGAAACCAGGACAGGATACAAAAAGACAGGATACAAAAAGACAGGACCGGGAGACAGAAGCGGCAGTCACAGCGCTGACGCCAGCGTGCTCTGAACCCGGAAAAACAGCTACGGCAAACGCAACAGGACAAAACACTAGCACGTACACAACTATAGAGGAGGGTTACACTAACTATGTTTCTATAGAGGAGGGTTACACTAACTATGTTTCTATAGAGGAGGGTTACAGCTAACTATGTTTCTATAGAGGAGGGTTACACTAACTATGTTTCTATAGAGGAGGGTTACAGCTAACTTCCTATTGTTTTATTATATAAGTCCTGCTGGGCTCAGCCCTTCCATGGTCTCCTGCTCTCCATGCAAATGCGTTAGTGTGAGTTCTGACGAAGCGTCAGCTAAATGACTGTAATGTAATGCGATAGCCAGTGAGTTCATGAATTCAATATTGCATGACAAGTGTATTTAGCTAGCTGGCTAACGTCAGTGGTAGAGCAGAGGTGATAAGCTAAAGGCTAGCTAGTGGTAGCCTACCAAGCTACCCGTGAGTTAGAGTGAGGCACTGACTGTAGCCTAGCCTATTGTATGGAGTGAGAGGACACATTGCATTGTTTTGGAGCATATCTGTTATATAAAAACATTAGTGTCTTGTCTGTAGCCTATATTGCACTTTGGGTTACTGACCTTTACATTAAGCAAAGTTATTACCTAAAACAATGCATGTATTGAGCTAGAGTTCAATTACTTTATTGAAACAATCTACCGCCATAGTCCATGGCCTGTTGTTAAACCTATTTGATGTAGCAAAGCCTTTTTTATTTATATTATTTATTATTTTTTATTAATACTTATTCATTTTGCACATGTATATGTATAGGCCTGGCTGATTTAGAAAACATAAAATAAAATTTGCAAAAGAAATCTTTTTTTTGTATCCGACTAATCGATTAATCGAAAAAATAATCGGCAGATTAATCAATTATCAAAAGAATCGTTAGTTGCAGCCCGTCTTATTACAGGGTATATACAGGAATCTTGAGGTTAATTTCAATACCTTCCTAAGACTTTTTAAAGACCTTGTCAATATTTTTCCAGACCTCACCGCCACTTGGAGCTGTAACCGTTTACATCAGTGACACCTTTAACTTAACAGGTTTAGTTTGCAACAGACTAGACCACTATCATACAACACCATTTCCGGTTCATCTTTGTTTTCTAATAAAACTAATAAATTCACGAACTTTTACTAAAAGTTTTTAGGACTCAAACTCTTTGGACAGAGTCTAATTCAGAAACATACCTGCAAAATTCAAGACCTCATAAAATCGTGATAAGACTTTTTAATACTTATTAAGGGTCTTGATTTTCCCAAAATTGATTTATCAACTTTTAATACTTTTCAAGACACCGCGGATACCCTGTATTAGTACTTCTGCCAAAGTAGATGGTAGTAATGTGAGCAAATGCAACTTTGTACCTGTTTTAGTACAGGTATGTTTAGGCGGACACCAAATGTGGATATGTTTAGGCCATTTGGAGACATTTTGGCACCATCTGTGCCATTTGACCTTTCTCATGTATCAGACTGTAAAACTATTATTATTATTAATATATTATTATACTATTATTATATTTCACTGATATATCACTATAGGTATACATTCCATCCAAATTCAACTGTTTTCTCACTTGTTTTGAAAATTAACCCATTCACCTCTATACATTTACCCACGCAAAGAAAAACATACATAGAAAATGAAGTTTGACTCAGATTTATTGTCAAAACCAACTTTGAAATATGAAACTGGTCAAAACAAATCAAAACTATATACAATGTCAATACAATAAAAGCCAACTTTGAAATATGAAACTGGTAAAAACAAATCAAAACTATATACAATGTCAATACAATAAAAGCCAACTTTGAAATATGAAACTGAAAATATAATCAAACACACAATAAATCCAAACCTTGAAATATATATATATATCTATAGTCCATCATGCCACAAAGCAAAACAGTTCCTTTTTGCATGGAGGCACAGAGGGACCAGGCATTTGCTGCAGTATGCAGGTGTCTTGACCCTGCCTCTGCCAGCATCCTTGCACCTCCTGCAATCCCTCCTCAGCTCTCTAGCATCCTCTCCATAGAACACTGGCATGCAGGTCAGTGGTGGTGCTGCTGCCCCTGGTGGTGGTGCTGCTGCTGCTGCATCAGTAAACTCAGCCATTTCTTTGGCCAGCTGCAGCCTGAAGGACTTCATATGTGGCCTCTTCATGGCAGGGTCCTTCCTCTCAGGAAGAGGTGCAGAATTCCTGCGAGTGGAGCGGCGTTGCCGTGGTGTGGGAGTGGAGCGGCGTTGCTGTGGAGTGGGAGTGGAGCGGCGTTGCCGTGGCGTGGGAGTGGAGCGGCGTTGCCGTGGCGTGGGAGTGGAGCGGCGTTGCCGTGGCGTGGGAGTGGAGCGGCGTTGCCGTGGCGTGGGAGTGGAGCGGCGTTGCTGTGGAGTGGGAGTGGAGCGGCGTTGCCGTGGCGTGGGAGTGGAGCGGCGTTGCCGTGGCGTGGGAGTGGAGCGGCGTTGCTGTGGAGTGGGAGTGGAGCGGCGTTGCCGTGGCGTGGGAGTGGAGCGGCGTTGCCGTGGCGTGGGAGTGGAGCGGCGTTGCCGTGGCGTGGGAGTGGAGCGGCGTTGCCGTGGCGTGGGAGTGGAGCGGCGTTGCCGTGGCGTGGGAGTGGAGCGGCGTTGCCGTGGCGTGGGAGTGGAGCGGCGTTGCCGTGGCGTGGGAGTGGAGCGGCGTTGCCGTGGCGTGGGAGTGGAGCGGCGTTGCCGTGGCGTGGGAGTGGAGCGGCGTTGCCGTGGCGTGGGAGTGGAGCGGCGTTGCCGTGGCGTGGGAGTGGAGCGGCGTTGCCGTGGCGTGGGAGTGGAGCGGCGTTGCTGTGGAGTGGGAGTGGAGCGGCGTTGCCGTGGCGTGGGAGTGGAGCGGCGTTGCTGTGGAGTGGGAGTGGAGCGGCGTTGCTGTGGAGTGGGAGTGGAGCGGCGTTGCTGTGGAGTGGGAGTGGAGCGGCGTTGCCGTGGCGTGGGAGTGGAGCGGCGTTGCCGTGGCGTGGGAGTGGAGCGGCGTTGCCGTGGCGTGGGAGTGGAGCGGCGTTGCCGTGGCGTGGGAGTGGAGCGGCGTTGCCGTGGCGTGGGAGTGGAGCGGCGTTGCCGTGGCGTGGGAGTGGAGCGGCGTTGCCGTGGCGTGGGAGTGGAGCGGCGTTGCCGTGGCGTGGGAGTGGAGCGGCGTTGCCGTGGCGTGGGAGTGGAGCGGCGTTGCCGTGGCGTGGGAGTGGGTGATGGCTGGGTGGTGGCAGGAGCAGAAGCAGCAGCTTCATCACTGTTGAACCAAAAATAAATATATTCATTCCACACACACATACACACATATACATATACACACATATACACACAACTATATACACTTGACTATGACTCTCTTTACTGTATATTGCACATGTTCCACACACACAACTATATACACTTGACTATGACTCTCTTTACTGTATATTGCACATGTCTCCTGACATAGCTTATTTTATACTCTGCACATGTATATACATTACTTCGCTGTACATAGGTCACAACTGTATAATATCTCAAAACTATACTGATGTTTACAATACTACCTCTGCACATAATGTATAATACATAGTTACCTATCACTACATCTTGTTGTCGGCTATTTATATCATGCCCGTATATCACTATTTGCACTTCTGGTTAGATGCTAAACTGCGGTCACAGAGACACAGCCCTCCCCCCACCATCACACACACAGTACAGGGTTACCCCCCTCACAATGGGGCTCAATCACTTACATGACACCCCTCCCCCACCTTCATACACACAGACCCCCCCTCCCCTCCCCACTTTATTTGTTACAATGTGTTATTGAACTTTGAACCAAAAATAAATATATTCATTCCACACCGCTGAACTATTTATTTCATATTCTGCACATTAGATACTGTATATCAACTACCTCACTGTATGGCTGCAACGAGTAGTCGACTAGTCACGACTAATCGACTACGAAAATTCGTCGACGTGAAATTGTGTTGTCGACTAATCGCATAAAAAATATATTTTAAAAAAAACGTTTTTTTTTTTTTTTTTTTAAACTGGCTAACGTTATATTGTTAGGGTCGTAATGTTTATGTTAGCTTTACTGTTACATGTTGGAAAACAACGTCTCATGGACAGGGCTGTACATGCTATGAGCGTTTGTGCTATTAATTTATTTGCCCTGTGGCACGCATGTGACAGACAGAGGCGCTTGTATGTAACAATACGTAGCAGGAGTTTTCCATGTTGAAGCCAGGAGAACGCGAGATGAAATGAAGTGAGGGGTGGTCGCTATTAAAATACCAGGTAGTCATGGTGGATGATCATGAATGATGCTTGATAAGTGAATGCTATTTCAATTATGTTGAGTCCACCAGCGAGCTGTGTGTAAGATAAACAGCGCCAAGCGTAGCCTACTAACGTGAGCTGTCTGTAGTCTAGCCAGCAATGCTAGCTAGCCAATCAACTAGCTCTGTGAGCAGCTGTAGCTTGGCGTAACGTTAGGTTAGATAGCTAGTTAAGCCGGATTTATGCTTCTGCGTCGCCATTTACGCGCAGCGAAAAGCCACACGACTAATCGCGACTAATCGAAAAAATTATCGACAGCTTAGTCGACTACCAAAATAATCGTTAGTTGCAGCCCTACCTCACTGTACATAGCTCATAACTGTATATCAGGGACGTGCCATCCATATAAGCAGAGTAAGCAGTGCTTACCCAACGAAAAAATAAAAAAGGACCGTGAAAATATTAAAATAAAAGTGCATGTAACCGTTTGTTTGTTTTCATTAAAAGAGTCGTATTTTAGGTCCCAGGGCAGCAGGAGTCATTCATTTTGACGTTGCATTTTTAGCGCCACCTGCAGGAGTAAGCACTTCCTACTCTGCTTGCATTGCGTTGCATTATAAGCACTCCTCTCTCTGCTTTCCCTCGCGTACATTCGAATGAGTGAACATTTATTTTTTATTTTTTTCCGATGCCTCACCCCGCTGTTTAATGTGGCCATGGTAAGCATGCTTACAGCCAATCAGTAGTTATTTCATTCCGATAAGAGCTACTGATTGGCTCTCATCACTTGTTTCAAGTTCACTTAACATTTCACCTCTCGCCCGGCAGAATAGCTTATGCTAGCTAGCTCAAACGATCTAAATAATAATAATCAATAAGGATAACTTGCTTGATTTTGTGAATATGGACATTACTGTCAGCGACCTAAAGGGATTTCGTAGACTGGACTGGACTGGAAAAACAGAACTACTGGCTAAATGCCGAGAGCTAAGTGCCTGTGTGACAACGTGTGAAAAGAAAGTGTGTTGTGAGTTTACTATGGAGGATGGAAACGGTGTGTGTGTGTGTTGTGCATGTGTGCGTTTGCGATGTTGAAACTGGACTTGTAGATTTCAGCAGGCTGGCTACTTGAAAAGATCTTGGTTCAAAAAAGATTGAACAATGAGCACCCCTGATATAGTCGAAACTGGCAACTGTTTTTTTTGTTTTTGGTAATCTGATCACAAAGTGACACTACAGTTTATTAGCGGGTTCTAGGGCATCAAAATTGCATTTCCTTGAAACTGCGTTCACTGATTGAGAATGTTTATTTTTGGTCCCCTATGCAATTCACAATACAGATATGAAATTTTAAAAATGTACACAGTCACAATTCATAACACCAGGACCAAAAAGGTGTAGGCTGAAGCCGTGGCTTATTGCGCCTACCCTTGTTACATGTATGCATGTCCCCCCATGAATGCATAATCAAAACATTGAAACTTTTATAAACAAAATTTCACTTACACATGTCAACAAAAAGTTCAAAAATACCAAACAAAAACTATATTTAAACCACTGTTTTATACTTGTTGATCATCTTATTTTTAAATATTTTTTTAATCCTTTTAGTGTACTACACATTTTCATTTCCTTTTCAAAAGTATTCCATAAATTAACTCCTTTAACTGTTATACATCTTTGTTTTGCATTTGATCTAATCTTTGTTTTCATAAACATACATATTCCTCTGAGTTCGTAATTACTCGGTCTAACTTGAAATAGTCTCTGGATACAGTCTGGAAGCATCTTATTTTTTACTTTATACATTACTTGTGCCATTTTGAAGTCCACCAATTCTTTAAATTTGAGATCATAGGTGTTTATAAATAATGTGTTAGTTGGTTCTTGATAGGCAGCTCTGTTTATAATTCGTATAGCTCTTTTCTGTAGTAAATAAATTGGATTTGTGATTGTTTTGTATGTGTTTCCCCACACTTCCACACAGTAAGTTATGTATGGAACTATTAGAGAACGGTACAATATGTGTAATGAATTTGGATTAAGTATGTCTTTCGTTTTATGCAGTATTGCAATAGACTTTGATATTTTAGTCTTTATGGAATGGAATGGAATGGAATGGACTTTATTTGTCATTGCTACAGTACAGGTACCAAACAACGAAATTTAGGACCAAACAACGAAATTTAGGTTGTAGTAGTAAACTTTAAGTAGTTTATGTGTGTTTTACAACATAGTTTGTGGTCTATAACAACTCCCAAAAATGTGTTTTCATAAACTCTTTCAATTTCAACATTATCTATCTTGATTTGTTCAATGACAACTTGTTTGTGTCAAACCATCGTTTTATAGTTTTTAGTTCCGTTTCCACTGTATCCAGAAGCTGCTCCTGATAGCGTGTACGTGTAATTACGTGTATTTCTATATCTTCTGCTTACCCAATCTAAAAGCTCGCGGCACGTGCCTGGTGTGTAACTGTGTATACATACAGACCATCAGCCCTGCGCGCGCCAGGCTAGCCACAGACCGAGCCACAGACCGAGCATGCATTTCACAACAATATAGACTAGAGGAACCATGCAGTGGCGTGTCCAGACCTTTTTCACTGGGGTGGCCCAGGTGGGGCACCTTGTTATGCATGGGTGGCACAATTTTCTTATCCAGATCAACACGCATGCGCTGTTGTTTTCCTATGGACAGCCTCGATGCGTCGTTTCTAACCGGAGCGAAACCACCCTTTTCAAGCGCCGGAGCATGTGTTGGTTGTTTGCTCCGGGAGTGACTTCGAAAGCGTGTTCTCACAGCTCCAAACAACACAGAGCAAAGCGAATTTTATCCTAAACTCTGATTCCAAGTGAAGCAAATGTTCTAGTGAGAACACACCCTAAAATTACAATCCCTGTTTAAAAGTCCCAGTGCTACCAATCACAACACAACAGAGTGGCTCCATACAAATGTAATATTAAACTCAGATGTTTTTTATTCTTTAAACAAACCAGCACATTTTGTACACTATAACATGCAGGCACTCCAATTGTAACACAAAACAAAACAAAAAACACTGTACAGGTACAAGGAAAAACAATCATTCTTAAACATATGTTACATTAACATAAAAAACTAGCTGCCTCTCCTTTCTTTTTCTTACAATTTTTTCTGCAAAGAAAAAAAAAGAAAAGAAAATTGGAATATCACCTAACATAATACATGTATTTTTTCATTTCATTTATTAATTTGATAAATAGATGTTGTAAAATGTAAAGTGTGTCGGCCTACGTACCTATTCCTGACTGAATTAGCTGGAGGTGGTCAGAGAGGACTAGTAACCACACAGAGGGAATCACACATGCATAAGGAGGATGAGGGAATGCATGAGATGATCACATATTATCATATTGACATCACCCATGTCTATCTATCTGTAGGGTCTATCTATCTGTAGGGTCTATCTAACTGGAGGGGTCTATCTATCTGTAGGGTCTATCTATCTGTAGGGGTCTATCTATCTGTAGGGTCTATCTAACTGGAGGGGTATATCTATCTGTAGAGGTCTATCTGATGAGGAGGATGATGAGTAGTTTAGGACTGGAAAAAAAAACTAATAAACTGACATAATATGAAAACAATCGGATTTCTCCTCTTTCTTCTACAGATTTTGTCCAGAAATAGAATCAATATGTTTTTGTTGCAAAGTTACAGTTGTCTGGGGGAGTTGTAGTTTTTGTAGGAATGTGTAGTTTTTGTTGAAATTCAGTCAGGAATAGGTACGTAGGCCGACACACGTTACATTTTACAACATCTATTTCAGGGTTTCCGTTAACCGGTAATTCCCGGACTTTGTCCGGTAAAAGTTGTTGAAGTCCGACAAATTGAAAACTCGTCGGACATAAATGTCCGGTGAAATAATTCCCTCTAAGCACAATTTGAATACAATTCGCTAAAGTTCACATTCTGATTCCTTCTATTTTAAAAAAGACGAATATATAGGCTATGTATTTCTTTTATTATGATATGATTTGACACCGGCATAATGATGACTCCTAATGTGTAGGCTGCCTATGCGAAACAGCGGTTGTTTCCGGTGTGCGCTATAACTCGTGCACAATCGAGTCGAGGCAGAGAGGAGGATAGCGATGTTTCTCTCTGTGATAGTGTGATTATGCAAGCCTTTTCTGAAAGGGATGAGAACCCGATTGTTTCAGCTTCTCCCAGGGAGAAAGTGGTAGAGTTACCATCCTCCCCGAGTCCTACCATACCATCCGCTGACAGCCTATCTCTCCCGGTAACCGGCGAGCGATTGCGTGTCGCTCAAGTAGCTGATCAGTCATTAAACAAATGTTTTTTTACATGCAGCTAGTGAGGAATCTGAAATAGGGGGCAACGTAGTTTATTTCCTTAACGATGGGATATTAATGCGTAAATGGTCTCCTCCTAATGCAAATGGTTGTAAACAAGTGGTTGTGCCTGTGGGTTATAGACAACAGGTGTTATCTGTAGCACATGAGAGCCAGTGGTCAGGACATTTAGGTATAACTAAAACTTATCAGCTGATATTGAAACATTTCTTTTGGCCCGGACTGAAGGCGGATGTTGCCAAGCACTGCCGCTGTTGCCATACTTGTCAGATGGCGGGTAAGCCTAATCAATCCATTCCACCCGCACCATTGCATCCCATTCCTGCTATAGGGGAGCCATTTGAACGTGTAATAATTGATTGTGTTGGACCTTTGCCTAGGACTAAAAGTGGAAGTCAGTATTTGCTCACTATTATGTGCGCTGCTACTCGTTTTCCCGAAGCTGTTCCGTTGCGTAACATATCAGCCAGCTCAGTGGTGAAAGCTTTAACAACGTTTTTTTCCACATTCGGTCTTCCTCTTGTTATACAATCTGACCAGGGCACTAACTTTCAGTCTAAGCTTTTCAAACAAGCCCTAAGAACGTTAGGGGTACGATGTCACGCCAGAAGCCTACATGCTTGCACTGTTCAATAAAATGTTATACATCTAGACATTGTGGTATTTCTTTATATACGTATCCCAGCCTGCCTATTGTTTCTCAATAAACAGTTATGTTCTCCTCATTGTCATACTCCCGAGTCCGATTAAGTATGATTTGACAGGCAGCTAAACGAAATGCCTTCCCAACCAGCGAGACCTGGTTATAGAAATGACGTTGTTTTATTGATAAAAAAAAGGGTAAAACTGGAAAGAGAAAATAGAAAACTCACATAATCCCAAACAATTTAACAAACTTCAGTTAACGTAATGTGGAGTCCGTTCATTGATCGATGCTGTCTGTTCAGTTCCCAGTGAGGCGCCCGTTCAGCGCTGGACATAATGGCATAGCGCGCATGCGAATCATGTTATATTATTATATATTATATAGCTCGCATCTAATCGTATCGGATGAGAAATAGACATTAAATGGCATATATAGGCCGCTACACAACAGTAATCACCGTGACAAACAGCTATATTAGATTTTTTTTTTTTTTTTTTTTTTTATATTTTAATATGATGACCGGAATATATCACGTTTGTCCGGTAAATCGAAATCTTCCCGGACACGATGTCCGGCGGCAATTTTTTCTAACGGAAACCCTGATCTATTTATCAAATTAATAAATTAAATGAAAAAATACATGTTTAGGTGATATTCCAATTTTCTGCTTTTTTATTTATTTATTTATTTTATTTGTATTTATTTTTGTCCAGAAATAGAATCAACATGTTTTTGAATGTTAACAATACCAGTACACTGTGCATACGTTGCACTGATTCAAAACAGGTTAATTCGCCTGTTCTTGTGTTTGCTTGCAAACACTTTTATAAAGTAATCCATGTTCAATGCCTTAGCTCGTCTTGATTCAATGCTTAACACACCTAAATGGCTTAGCCTGCTGTCTAGCATGGTTGTCCGCAAATGATTTTTAATGAGCTTTAGAGCTGAAAAGCTCCGCTCACAGCCAGCGCTGCTGACTGGAAGGGTTACAGCTATTTTGCAAAGTCTGAAAAGCTCATGAAAAACTTCTGGGTATTGCTCTAAAAACACAGTTAAGTCTAAAGTGCTTGTCAACTGTACAGCCCCACTCTCTGCCTTCATTTTCAAAATTCTCCTAGCTTGGTGAAGCTGATGAGTAAGATCTTCACGGTCACATCCATATGTTTCACTTAAGCCAAATACCTGGTCATCCTGCAGGAAGGTATGGCTTTTAGGATGTAGGGCCTGTATGCCTTTCATTATTATTTCATTATTTGAGAACCTTCTGTTAATTTCACAGATTAGTGAATCAAGGATGGGGTAGAGTAGTCTCTGTCTGAATGCGTCTTTATCATAATGACCCTGTCACAGACCTATAGTACATGTCACATAAGACCCACCAAGCCTGGAGCTAACTTTTTGTGACCTCTTCTCACCATCCTGAATAGCTATATTGCACTGTTTGGCTGTTTCTTCTATGTCGTGCCACAGTTGATCACAAAATGTCTCAGTCCTGTACTCCTGAAACGTATCACAAAGTGACTCTACCATGTCCACTGCCATAGCCAAGTCAACAGAAGGTGACTGGAGTAAGTCAGAAAGGAGCTTTGTGTTTCCAAACAGTTTTCTGAAGGTTGCAAGGAGGCCAATGAAGGTCAGGTCAATCTGTGCAAGCAAACCTCGAGCATCAATGGATCTGTCTCTATGATTTTCTGTGCATATATCTTGAAGAACACGCAACACGGCTGGTAACCTATCCATCAAGTTCCTGCAAGCCAATGCTCTACATTTTCATCTTGTGTCACTTAGTTTTACCAACTCCCTGGCCTGGCCACCATACATCTCCTTTTGAACACCAAGCCATTTCTGGTGCACATAAGATCCAGACATGTACACATAGATCTTCTCAAGACGTGAGAAGAAGCAATCAGCCTCTGGGACTGACTTTACAGTGTCAACTAAGACCAGGTTCAGACAGTGCGCATTACAGTGTACATAAAACGCATGCTTGGCCTCTGCCTTAATTCTGGCTGCCACACCCGAGTGTTTGCCACTCATCACTGAGGCCCCATCATAGCCTTGCCCAACCAGATTAGACTTGTAGTCGAGGCCATAGTTTTCTAAAGACTGGATGATCATGTCACTAAGCCCCTTAGCATCTAGATGTTGGGCATGTTTGAAATCCAGAAAACTTTCATGGACAGCCCCGTTGTAATAATATCGAACAACCAATGTGAGCTGCTCCTTCTTTTGCAGATCTTTGGTTTCATCAGCAATCACAGAAAAAAACTCACTCTTCACTTCTGCCACAATAGATCACGCACCATACCAGCTAGGCACTGCAGAATTTCATTCTGGATGGTATTGCTGGTGTATTTTGCATTACCTTGTGCCTTCATTTTGTTGGCTACCAAAGGATTGTGTTTAGCAATCATTTCAAGAATTTCTAAGAAATTCCCTTTGTGCTCTTCAGAGTCACTGTGACCTCTTTGGGCTATATTCTGAGTTGCAGTCAAACGCAATACATCTGCAACTGTTTTTATGTAGCTGCGATTCTCTTGCACTTTTTTTCTGTATTCTTTGTTAATCAGGTCTACTATGGAAGCATCTGTAAGTGCTGCCCTCTTGTACTCATTCAAAGCAAACATGGCATTAGTGTGACACTCAGATTTCTCATGCTGCTTGAAGCCACCATCTTTGAACATTGCTTTCTTCCAATTTGAAAAACCTGATTCTGACGTGAAAACAGACTGTGGTGCACTAGGCAGGGAAAAGTGTCTGCAAGGATAACAGTAGGCTGAATCTCGGCTTGGTGAGTATTCAAGCCATGAATGCAGCTGATACCACGGCGGATTGAACAACCTCCTCTTCTCACCTTGGACAGTCTTGGGAAAAATCTTTAGCCGAGGTTGAGTGGGACCTTCTGCTCTTGACTGTGAAATATCTGTGACAAAAGCCTGATAATCAGATCCTGCCTTCAAGTCTCTGAGACAGAAGTACTCATTGGTGCATTAATACATAGATTAAAAAATTGAAGTAGTACAATATATTAAGCGGGCTACAGTATATTTAATATGAACAATTACATATTAAGGCTTACCAGGAGGTCCACGTGGGGCAGCAAGGCCTGCCACATCACTGTCCCCACAGGAAAATGCAGGGCCTGCAGGTACTGATGGCTGGTCCTCGTTGTCAGTATCATAGTCTGAGACTGAGAGTGGCTGACTAGACACACCTAAAGCAATGCAGGAATTGTAATAGTTGTATCAATTTAATAGTAGTAGTAATAGTAATAGTAATAGTTGTATTCATAACAACCTGAAAGCAGAGAAGTAGATGGCTTATATTGTATGTATTGTATACTGTACATACCCTGATGTGCAGGTGAAGCTGATGTGCAGCCTTCATCATCAGTATGATCCTTGTTTGACTCTACAAAATCACAGAAATGGTCATCATAATGACAAAATCAGCCTTTTTTGTAAGTAGGCCGATGTTAGCTACCAAACTCAAATGAATACAATATGAATACCCATACAGGCTTAATCGACAAGATTCGGCTTTAGTTTAAATGTATAGCAATTAATCACAATGTTACATTATCACGGTTATCAAATAAGTGCTTACTAAAAATACAGAATGTTCATACATACCCATGTGTACAGCAGAAGCTGGAGGCTCTTGCTGTGGGCTAACTGGGTCTACATCCTCCAGCTGGCTCTCATCCTCTGACTGACTAACATTAGCTCTGGCTGCTCTGTCCTGCGGCTCTGTCCTTTTGGGGTTTTTTCTTTGGAAGAAACCCTGAATGCTCTGATTTCTTTTCATACTGTAACATTAACCATCACATAACACATGTCACTTTATAACTTGCACAATACACAAACAAAACATACTCAAGCATTCAAATGTATATAGCTGACGTTACCTAGCCTATAGCCTAACGTTAGCATTAGCTAGCATTTCGACGACGGGTTTGCTAGCAAGCTGAGATCGGAGTAGCCTACTACAAAATATAATGTTACAGCTAAAACGTTTTAACCACTAGCACAACACCGTAGCCTACTGTATATGTAGCTATGCAAAAGTCTAACGTTATTAATGGTACTCACATTTCTTCAGGAGCGCCAAGACCAGCACACCTCACCGCTGATCAAAAATGTGTTCTGTTCGAAAAGTTCGTCTCGTGGCGCGAAGTGGCCTCTGCTCTGAGTGACTTAGGCAGATAGCCAATCAATCAGGGTGGCACCTAGGGTGGCCAATCAGATTTCAGGGGTGGCACGAGCCACCCCTGGCCCCCCCCTGGACACACCCCTGGAACCATGGTGAACAATAAAACCAAACCTTACCTCGAAGTTTGAAAGTCAGAGTCTTCATTAGCAGATAATTCCTCCAGAACTTCCAGTCCGGTCATTCGACGCGACATTAGGGATGTGTCCTTCCGTGCCGACGCTTCGCAGCGTGTGTCGAGTAACCGAGGCAGATTGTTGTGGTGCGCGTATCGAGGCACGTGTTGATGACGTATGGTAAGAGGCATGTGTTGATGACGTATGGTAAGAGCGAAGCTTCGTCTCCCGGCTCCATCTCACCCCACCAGCCAGGCGCTGTAGTGGAGCACAGGGTTACCAGACGGGATCTGATAATTTCCAGCCCAACCAGTCTAAAAGCTGCCAAATTCACCCGTCCAGTGTGACCAAAAGTAGGCCTATCTGGCAACACTGGTGGAGCGACATCGGTTCCTCAATAAACAAGCCATGAGTAATGTGAGGGGCCGACGATCGACTTTTAGCGGCTACAGTTAGCTACTCGTGTGTGCTGCACTCCTTAGGTTAGAATACCAAAAATCCACAGGACTCCGATGTAAAAAGATATCAAAGGTTTTATTCCAATTTCCACAGGTTAGATTTCCTTTACATGAGCAAGATTGTGATTTCGTAAACTATGTTTTGCAACTACGACTACGGTCAAAAAACTACATGCTTCCAGTCTCCAATCCAATCACCGACACACTGCTTAGAACAAGCTGGAACGTTCCCTTCAACGTACAGAGATCTGACGTTCTTAAAGTGACAGCAGCCCCAATATTTAACATGGGCGCTGAAGGCTAAACCAAAGGGGTTTCTTATGCTGATATAAATCATATATCAAAACATTGTTTCTACATTATAATTATTAACATTTCCAGTGTAGAATTTATCCAAAACTATAAATGCAAAATCATAAACCTCATCCAAAGTACTTGGCTCCTACATACCGGCCCCTAATTGTCCTTTTAACCTAGATAAGACACAATTATCAACAACTAAAAAACACAAGGAGCCCAAAAAATAAATCTTCTTCTTCTGTTTCCGCCGCTGCATTACCATACCTGGTGCCAGAGGTCATCAATACATAGCACACCGTAGGAGGACGGTCTTTACCACCTCCTCATGCAGCCTCTTGAAGAAGACAGACTTTGGTGATATGTCTACATAAAGTGCTTGTCTTTGTCTTGATGCGGACCTGGCGTACGAGCCCGTACTTGTCAGGGACCGCCTCGATGACCTTGCCCAGGACCCATGAGTTGCGTGGAGCGGTATCGTCGACAATCAAGACGATATCTCCTTCAGCAAAGCTGCGCGACACACGTGTCCACTTCTGGCGCTCTTGTAGCTGAGGTAGATACTCTCGGGTCCATCGTTTCCAGAATATGTCCGACATATACTGAACCTGTTTCCATCTCCTGCGGGCATAGAGATCTCCCTTCATGAAGAGAACTGGTGGCAGGGATGGCTTGGACTGGAGAAGCAAGAGATGATTGGGGGTAAGCGCTTCCAGGTCGTTTGGGTCACTGGAAGCCTTGGTAATTGGTCGACTGTTGATGATGGCTTCCGCCTCACACAAGACAGTGTGCAGGCCTTCTTCATCCAAGGTCTGCAACTTTAAGGTGGTGCTGAGAATCTTCCTGACCGACCTGATCATCCGTTCCCAGACTCCGCCATGGTGAGAACCAGTAGGGGGGTTGAACATCCACTGGATTCCCCTCTGACGTAGAGTGTCCTCAATCTTAGAGCCATTCCACTCTTCTATAGCTCTCTTCAGCTCACGCTCGTTTCCAACGAAGTTTGTCTCGTTATCTGAACGGAGGATTTTCACCTGGCCTCTTCTCGCTAGGAAGCGACGGAGAGCATCAATGAAAGAGTCCGTATCCAAAGACGACGCCACCTCAATGTGGACTGCAGGGATAGCCAGGCAGGTAAAGATAACACCCCACCTCTTCACAATGCTTCTGCCACGTTTAACTTCAAACGGACCGAAGTAGTCTACCCCGGTGTTGGTGAATAGGGGTTCATCTGGCAGGACCCTGTCCTGAGGCAAATTAGCCATCTGTTGTTGCCCAGCGGCAAGACAGACACACACACACACACACACACACAGACAGACACACACACACACACACACACACACACACACACACAGACAGACAGACACACACACACACACACAGACACACACACACACACACACACACACACACACACACTTTACATGCGAGCGTCGACAGGTTACACACTTGGAAAGAACTCTTCTTATAGCTGCGTGAACACCAGGGATCCAATACTTGAGTCGCAGTTTGGACAGCATATGGTTGCGACCACTGTGACCCAAGTTCTGGTGGATATTTCTGAGAATAAGTTCTGCCACATGGAGGTCCTTAGACAGGATGGCAGGGTGTTTAACCTCTTCCGGCATCGCTGCTCTGCAGAGTCTTCCACCTACTCTGAGGACTCCATCCTGAAGTATGGGTTTGAGCTTGCAGAGATGACTAGTAGTCTTCACGCCATCGCCTTTCTGAAGCGCGGTGATCTCTTCTGAGAATTTCCGCCGCTGACTGAAGCGAATGATCTCAAGCTCTGCTTCCTTTAGGTTCTCCACAGTGAGGTTGGTCTTCGCAAGGCCTGCCTTGAAGATCATCATCTGCTTCTGAGCCTCAGACTGTGTGAGAGAAGTGCGCATCTCCTTCCTCTTGCGACACAGACACAGCAGAGTGTTTCTCAGCTTGAGGATCCAACCTACCGCCTTCCTGAGGCGCATCCAGGAAGAGAAGTACTCGAGGAACTGCTGCACTGTATCCAACTGCTCTTCAGCTGTAGTGGCGCTGACCACGGTGTTCCTTACCTCTTGGTCCTCCGTGGTTAGGTCCCCAGGGTTGTCTGGATTCTTTGGCCACTCCTCCATAGGTTTGGTGAGAAAGTCCGGCCCCTGTATCCAAGTCTCGTTGCGCAGGAATGACTCCACGTTCAGTCCCCTTGACGCGTGGTCAGCAGGGTTCTTTGTGGTATTCACATATCGCCAGGGGTGCACATAACTGGTGCGCCAGTGCGCATGCGTCGCCAAAATACATGCTGTGCGGCAGATCAGCCGCACGAAGGCGCTTTTGCGCACCAAGTAAGTAACTATTTGCCGTCCCCTCAGCCGAAGGCCCGACGAGTAATCCATCACGACGACCACGGCGACTCCCCTCACGAAAACATTCGGAAAGTATCGTAACTCGTACTTTCATTCCGCGTATCGCGTATCGCACGGTTATCACGGTTATCACGCCGACACGTGAAAATTCAGTCCCGAACGACTCGTCGCTAAAAGGAAAAACATCACCAAGGGACTTCACGTTTCTTTTCTCGGAAGCTTTCAAACGTTCAGACGTTTGTTTTACAGCTTCATTATCGCACCTAGACCCCTGACCCAGGGAATATGGTTGGGAATTATATTAGAAAAAAGAAGAAAAAAAAGGCTTTGTTGCACAATCAAAATAACGAGCTATTTAAAGTGATGGCCTACAACATCCTCTACCATGGTTGAAATTGAGGACAGTGATAACTTACAGCAGTCAAGAGAGCAGTGATGATGATGATTAAGCTTGTAGCATAAATAAATGTGGCATGACGTCATCGAACTGCGAAACGGGCGCAAAGTGCAAAGGCTTCAAAGTTGCGTTTTTGCAAAAAATAAATAAAATCTGATTTCGTTTTTTTGTCACCAGACACAAGTTAAGGTTTTGAACTACCCACTCGTTATTTTTTCTAGCAGTTTTACGATAGTTAAATACGTGTACTTAGTCAACAAAATAAGCTTATTTTTCGCCTAAAATCTGCTGGGAAATCCTCCCTTGTGAGAGGGGTTCCAGGTTGTTTCTCATTGGTCGATTGACTGGCGACGGGGGAGGATTCAGGAAGCAGAGTGCTTTGTTTGTTTACAACAGAATGTGTTCGACCAGACTGAGACTCTGAGGTAAGATCTTCTATGTATGTACATAGCGCCTTTGTTAGTTAAGTTAGTTGTTAGTTACTAGTTGAAACCAGTGTGTTCGTGTATTTAGACATTTCTTTATTATTACCCACTAGCAACTAACTGAAAGCACATTGTTCCTGGCCACCATTGTTGTTAGCATTCTAGCATTGTAGCTCAGAAATGTCTGTCTAAGTTGAAAGTACGGTTAGTATGTCTACGTTGTAAAAGTTGTAAGACTCATGTTCAGTGTGTAATACTGGAATACTGTAACATGTCAAGTGTAATAGATTACAGAAATGTTAAAAGTTTAAAAACATGTGTTCCTTTGTTTGTTATGAACGAGCTAGCCGCTAGCCGCTAACACTACTCTGAATACTAGCCTAGTGACTAGGTAATTATCATTGTCATGTATTAGGCTTGCTATTTTATGAACATGGTATGGTAGTATTTTATGAACATGGAGTGCCAGTAACTGTAGGCAATATTTTAATGTACTATCTTCCTTTTGTTGCAGCTTTGATGCCCCCCACCAGACACAGCAGCTCAACAACTCAGAGCCAAGAGCTCATTGTACCTGTCTCTCTCCACAGTGTTATAGTACCTGTCTCTCTCCACAGTGTTATAGTACCTGTCTCTCTCCACAGTGTTACAATACCTGTCTCTACCTGTCTCTCTCCTCTCAGCTCTTTAAACACAGAGTACCTGTCTCTCTCCACAGATATATACACACTAGGGCTGCACGATTTGGGGGAAAAAATCGAATTGCGATTATTTGGACAGATATCGCGATTGCGATTAATTTGCGATTATTATTTTTTTAAATAGCAAAAAAAAAAAAAAAAAAAAAAAAAAAGTAGTTTTTGTAAAGTGTGGCCATATCTCCGGCTAGGTCGTATCAACGTGCAGTTTGTTTGTACGTCTTCGGGGGACTTAGAGGCTCCCTCCTCTAGCACCCCCACAGCCCGAGCTACGAGTGAAAGAACTAAACTTACATTGGGTTGCTTTAAAGTTGGGTTGCTTTAAAATCAAGCTTCAGATTAAAACATGTGATGGAGCATTACTAACCTGACTCAGGTGGTTTGTTTCACACAACCATCTAGGAAAGCTTAATTGGAAGCTGTTTGGAAAAGGGCAGGTACTTTCAAAAAATACTTGGCAGGTGATTGGATGAATCTGTCTATCACCTATTTTCAGAGAGCATTACCACATGATACCATCAAACTATTAACTGCTCTAATTCTAATGCAAGGATGAGAACTTAAAAGATATGAATTGTATATATGATAACCTCATCTCATCTAGACAGGTGGCTACTTTCTAAGATGATCCAGCTATTAAAATGATAATTTGGGGATACACTGTGACTATAACTGAAAGGACCACATCTAGATGACTCGGTCAACAGTCGAACTGATGAATGATAGAATGGTGGTCTCTGACTATGGAGCACAGACACACGTCACCTTGACTTAGGAATCTGTGACATACTTCAGCCCAAGGCTAGGCTAGGCTAACCTCTGCGTCTTTAAAGCCGGCTGGTATGAACGAATGGTATGAGGTTATGCATACAGGACACATTCATGTTTGACAACAGAACAGTTAACTTCCATGTATCCATAAGCCTGCTATACTATATAAACACCAACCCGCAGGTTGCTGAGACTGTCAACTCTGTGTCTGTACTTTAACGCCGGGTTAGCACGAGTAGCTAAGCTAAGCTACCGTCTCGAAGACTACAAGTTAGCTAAGCTAAGTTTAAGGCTGGACTAACAGCACCGACATGCACTTGGCTGGTACAGTTAGTATAGTGAAATTGTACACTTACCTGTCGCAATTATAACATACTAACGTTTATCATACGTCCAGTAAGCCATGTGGTGTCTAATTGTCTCCGTTACGTTAGCCCAAAGTCTCATAATAATTGGACTGACTGTCGTGACACAACCTATGCCTGCGTTCGTAAATTCGCTCTGAGAGCGCCGGGTTCAAAGTCATAAAGAGACCAAGTAATTTGATTGGACAAGAGGCATTCCATGAGTGCTGATCAAATTTCCAAAAGAGGTTTTAATCTCAATGTGACTTCCTGGTCAAATAAAGGTAAAAAAAAAAAAAAAAATCGCAGGCAAATCGCAGGCTTTGCGATTAGCTAATCGCATCATTTCAAATCGCGATTTTGATTTAAAATCGATTAATCGTGCAGCCCTAATACACACACACACACACACACACACACACACACACACACACACAGATATACACACACACACACACACACACACACACACACACAGGGTATGGATTAGACACTGACAGTTCTGTCGAAGATGTGACAGCAGCAGTGAAACCAGACAGACCCAGACAGAACCACACACTCTGGCAATATTTTGTTGAATAACAAGAACAGTTGGGCATAGATACAGCATTTTGAACTGTGTCATGATTTATTATCTATTGATAGTCAATTCACAGACCTTGCATGCTTACCTGTGTATAGTCTGTTGTATGTTGAACTATAAAGGCCGGTTTAGGCTTCTGCGTAAAGTCGACGCCGTAGGCTACGCGTAAGCTTACGTAGTCCCGCATGACCGTGCGTAGCCTTGACGTGCTCCTCTCAAAAAATCTAACCACGCGTCAGAGCGCACGTAACCATAAGCTCTGTGATTGGTCCGCTTGGTAGCGTCACATTCCGACTCTCGTAAATGCGGTCACAGAAATGTCATTTACTTTTTCTGTAATTACTTAATAAAGATTTGAAAATGTATGATAACCATCTTATTATCTTAGTTTACTGTCATTTCAATGCATTATAGACATTTTCTTTACAACAAGCATTAAAAAATAAGTTTTTTGATCGCTATTATGCCGCTATTATGCCGCTATGAGTACACCGACCAACGCGACGCGGTCCGCGGACCAACAAGAACTATAAACTTGGAGAGCCCTGGCGTAGGCTACGGCGTAGCCGCACGTAAATTCGACGCAGAAGCCTAAACCGGCCTTAAGGCTGGACATTGACTACTGAGCACTACACTATTTCCAGCACAAGACATCAGCAAATTACTCTTAATGCCTCCATAATAATAAGCTGGCTAATTAGCTACAGTAATAACATTGATAGGTGATAATGTTAGCAATATCTAGCTACGTACTGTAAACTTCTCTTTGAAAAGTCTATCTGACCCAGTGACTAACACTAATGTTTGCACACTGATTGTACTTTGCACAGCTTGTCGCACCATTGTTCTGCTGTAGTGCGACTACCATCACTTATACTTATCACTTTATTACTTATTATTGTGACTATGTACCTTGTTGAAGAACCAAAGCGAAATATTTTTATTCTTGTGTACTGTAAAATAAATTCTGATTCTGATTGAAGACTTTTTTGTATCATTAAAAGACTAACAATAACAGTTACAACAACCATAAATAATAATAAGCTGGGTAATTAGCTTAGGTAATACCTTGCTAGGTAATAATGTTATAGCTGTATAACTATAGCTGTCTGACCCAGTGACCAGTATTGACAGCTGATAGCTGTCAATCTAGAGGGGGAGTGGTTGGGGGTGGGGTTGACCAGCTATTGTTACCGCCCATTACCTGCCGGTGTGAAGGTGTGAAAAAGTCCCAAATCTTTGAAAGCAGTTTCCTCAGGATTTAGTTTTCAGGGTTAACAAGTTTCAAATACTCATGTTGTCTTACATTTTTTCCCGATGTCTATGTATGACACATCATTTGAAAGCTTACAATCTGTAGTTTAAGCATATGTAAAAAACAGAAAAATGACTTTGCCCCCTCTTTGGTCATTCCACCAGATCGCGTCACAAATGCTTAGGCTGTAACTTTTTGTTGAAAAGTTGATTTCAGTGTTTACAGAACAGAGCAGGCTTAAAGAGATGTCAGTTGATTTCATTGTGTTTAAAGGAGTCTGACAGACTTTCATGCTTAAAGAGCAGTCATTTGATTTTGCATTTGTTTATTTTGTTTTGCACACAATCATTTGTTCGTTCATCTTTATTTATGAATAAATGTCGTTTTGTTAATATAAGTTATCCAATGTATCCCTTTTTCATCCATCCTGTGGGACGGGTCGTGACTCGCGAGCTCGGGGAGCACCAAGCAGCATCCTTAGGTGCTCCTCTGAGCACTGGCCCCAAAAAGTTATGTGCACCCCTGCATATCGCCACTGTCTTACTTCGGACAACTTCAAGATGGTCTCCACTCGATTTGCTACGAAGGTGCGGAATCTACTGGTTCTATTTCCGATGTATTTGAGCACAGTAGTGCTGTCTGACCAAAACACAGACTCCTCGAGCTGAAGTTGCAGTTCTGATCTCAGAGTTCTGTCCATGCGCGCTGCCATGGTAGCTGCTGCTAGCTCCATGCGTGGGATGGTAATCGGCTTGAGTGGAGCAACTCTGGCCTTTGCCATGACAAAGGCTCCATGAAGCTCGTTGTCATTGCTCTTCTGTAGCAAATAACTCACTGTTCCATAGCCCTCTTGACTAGCATCTGCAAAGTGATGCAGTTGGCTGAATGTTGTCTCGCCAAAGCCTTTAGGCTTGAAACACCGAGCCACTCCGAAGTCTTCCAACAGGTGAAGGTCGCTCACCCAGTTGGACCATTGTTGTGCTAGATGATCAGGAATGACATCGTCCCAACCTAGTCTACAGAGTTCTTGTAGAATCTTCTTTGCCATCAGGACCACCGGCGCTAGGATACCCCACGGATCGTAGATTGAGCCAACTACAGAGAGAATGCCTCTTCTCGTGGGTGGTCTGTCTTGTCCCAACGCTCGCTCAAACGGGAGCTTGTCCAGGTCCAAATCTAGGTCTCTAACTTCTTGGACCCGTTCTTCTGCAGGAATGGCTGACAGCACGGCCCGGCTGTTGCTCACCCATTTTGTGAGCCGAAATCCTCCCGAACTAAGGATAGCTCTCAAGTCGTGGTACAAGGAAACAGCTTCTTCCTCTGAGCTAACTGACTTGAGGCAGTCATCGACGTAGAAGTTGTGCAGCACGGTTTCGACCCCTTTGGCGCCGTACTGGTCTCTGCTGTCTTCTGCACCTTTCCGAAGGGCAAAGCTGGCACAACTTGGAGACGAGGTGGCTCCAAATATGTGCACCGTCATCCTGTACTCCACCTATTCTTGGCTGGTGTCACCGGAAGGCCACCAGAGAAACCGGAGAAGGTCGGCATCCTCCATCGGCACCCTAACCTGGTGGAACATAGCTTCCACATCCGCCATGATAGCCACCTCCTCTTGTCTGAACCTGGTGATGACACCGAGCAGAGTACTAGTTAGATCCGGCCCCTGTAGCAGGTGGTTGTTCAATGTGGTGCCCTGGAACGACGCTCCACAATCGAACACCACTCGGATTTTCTTCTTCTTAGCATGGTACACACCATGGTGTGGCAAGTACCAAACCTTCCCGTCGCTGCGGCTGAGCTCGTCCTTGGGAACCTTTACTGCGTAGCCTTTGGTTATCCAATCATCCACGAACACCGTGTAATCAGCTCGAAACTCAGGATTCCTCATGAACCTCCTCTTCAAGTTGAGAGCTCGCTGTTCAGCTACTCTTCTGTTGTTTGGCATCTTGACTGTGCTCTTTAGTGGTAGACCAATGCTGTAGTGTCCCTCTGTGAGCCTAGCAGACTGCGAGACCATCTCCAGAAACTGGATGTCATCCCTCGTTATCTCCAGTTTGTCGTCTTGACCCTCTGGAAAGTCATTCTTGAACTGTTGACTCCAAAGCTCATCCAGCGTTGCCACTGATAAGTGGTTGGATGTGACCTGTATGAGTCCACTTGTGGTTCCGTGGCCATGGTCTTCCCGGAGGAGACCGTTGACAATCCAGCCCAGTCGTGTTTTCACCGCGTACAGCCCTTCATCTTGGCTGGATATAACCTGCCATGGTTCCATAGCCTTGGGTACGTTAGTCCCAATGAGAAGGCCTATCTCCGCTTGAATCTCCGGGATCCGTACTTGACTGAGATGGGGCCACTTATCCACCTCCTCTTGTAGTGGGATATTCTGTTTACGTGCTGGGATAGCCTTCTGATAGAAGATGTTGGGCAGCTCCAGGAAGTCATTACTATCCAAGCTACAGATCTCTAAGCCGGATACCACTTGGCTGCTTATGATCCTCTCTCCCCCCATGGTCTTCAGCAGGATGTTTGTGTTCCTGCCTGTGAGGTTAAGTGCCGACATTAACTTCTCAGTGCAGAATGTGGCATTGCTGCCTGGGTCGAGGAAAGCGTAGGTAGCCAACACCTTGTTGCCCTTCTTAGCTTTGATCTGGACCGGAACAATCGCCAAGATGGTCTCAGTGTTGCCGGCCCCAGTGGCTCTGCAGGTTCTCGTCTCTGCTTTGATGCATCCGCTGACCACCGAATGATCTTCGCCCCCATCCGATGGCTCGCTCTTGTGTACATCATCCGGTGACTCGCCCTCGTGCTTAGCTTCAATAGATGTAGCCTTGTTCTTCATATGCAAAACCGTAGGGTGTGTCAGCTGGCAGTCTTGGCAGCTTAGCCTTTCCTTGCAGTCCCTGCTCATATGTCCTTGTTTAAGACAGCCGAAACACAGACCCTTATTCTTAAGAAAGTTCTCCTTGTGAAGAGACCTCCTCATCTTCTCGCAGTGCTCCATGGCGTGCTGTTCTCCTTGACAGAAGATACAAGGTTTTGAAAAAGCACAGAGTATGTCCCTCTTGGCCCTTGTCTCTGTTGAGTTCCCTACCACTGTAGCAGCAGTGGTAAAGCTTCCTCGACCGCCACTCTTTCTGGTCGACCTCTCATCATTGTGAGCTCTAGCTTGGCTCCTGACTCCATCTGCTATGTTCCCGAACAGGGGATCCAAGGCTTCTTCAGCTTGCTTGTTCACAAAACCTGCGAGGTCATGAAACTTGGCTCTACGCTGCTCCTTATCCATGATACCATAGGCTTTGCCTCTCCACCGTTCCCTCAGCTTGTACGGAAGCTTGCCAATGATAGCACGCATGTTGGTTGCGCTGTCGAGCTCCTCCATCTACTCCCCGTCTGCCATAGCATTGAGGCATCCAGTGAGATAGAGGCCAAAGGAGCGAAGCGCCTCTCCATCGTCAGACTTAATAGTGGGCCAGTTCAGTGCCTTGTCGCCGTATGCCACCGAGATCTGGTATCCGTTTCCAAAATGTTCTTTCAAGAGCCTCTTCGCCTCACGATAGCCACGTTCTGGTTCCATGTGAAGACAACTTTGTATCAGCTCTCTGGGTTGTCCATCCGTGTACTGCTCCATGAAGTACAGCCGGTCTCTATCACTATCTGTCTTGTCCTCCACTCCATGTTCGAAGGCCCTGATGAATAGCTTGTATTCCATAGGGTTTCCTCTGAATATCTGAATCTTCCGAGGAGGCAGAGTAGTGAGGTTTTGTTGTTTCACTAGGAACTCCATGATGGCCTTTGTGGACCCGATAGTCTCTTGTTCTAGCTGCTTAGCTCTAACAGGTGCACTGTGGTTGCTAATGCTAGCATGTTCCGTCTTTGGTAATACAGCATGGGAAAGAGTAGGCATAGCCTGCTTGAAAACTTCGAAGGGCTCAGCTGCCTCGATGTAAGAATTCATTCCATCCGCACTAGCATGTTCCGTCTTTGGTAATACAGCATGAGAAAGAGTAGGCATAGCCTGCTTGAGAACTTCGAAGGGCTTAGCTGCCTCGATGTAAGAATTCATTCCATCCGCACTAGGGGCTCTATATGGGATGTGAAGACCCTCAAACTCGTCTATTAATTTTAGCTTAGCATCTGAGGCTGCTAAGGCAGTCTGTAACTCAAATTCTTCTCTCTGTGTCTTTAGCTGTATCATTAGCTTAGCTTCCTGCTCCTTTTGCTGTGTCATTAGCTTAGCTTCCTGCTCCTCATACACTTGTTTTTGTTTCAGAGCAGATGCTTGGACTTGCAGGACAGCTCTCTCTAATTTAGCTCTCAGGCGAGCTGTTGATGCAAATGACGATGCTTTAGAATGCACTGAGGATGACGCTCTAGACCCTTGCTTTCGTGAGACCACAACAGATACACTATCTGAAGGCTCCACCTCTTCATTTTGCTTCTTAGCCTCAGCAATACGCAGATGAACCTCTTTCATCCATGCTTCAGCCCTTTCGGCGAAGTGGTGGAACATGTCAGCCTTGGGCGTGAACCATCCATCCTGGTCCTTATCCATCTCCTCATCTGATATCTCCTTAAGTGACACCTTAACAGAGGTGTTAAGCTCACAAAACTCTCCAAAGAGCTTATTGAAATTAACTATCAACGTTGTCTGTGAAGAAGACTCCTCAATGTCGGTTTATAATATTTATTCAGACAAAGATGTCAACACACTGTGGGTGGGAATACAGCGTATGAGTAAATACAATTACCAAAACAAGACATACATAACAAGATATAAACAAACATGAACGATTACTGTTAACCACAATCTGATAATAAGATACATATAACTAATAACAGACTTACGTATAACAGGCAAACACGTCCTAAAGAGAGAGGAGAAACAGCGTGTATCCTCGGACCACCTGGCATCCACAATGGCCGCCACAACTTCTCCTAACTCTAACCTCTTAACAGAGAGTACTAAACACATAAACCAATACTAACGCCCCCTAGCGGTCGGGAGTACACTCCACCCTGCATCCCCCCCAGACCGGGGAGCCACGAATCCACGTGGGTCCACGGGCTCAAATCCATTGGCCAGACTCAGCTTCATATCGCTTAGGTGGCCTCCTAGCACGGGCCGGCCGGGCGGGCCGCAGTGGCGACGGCGCAGGAAGAGGTGTAGCGGGAGCCACACCAGCGGGAACTAGGGGCGCGGGGAGAGACGACGCCCCGCCTGAAGGCCCTAGCAGAGAGGGGCCCAGAACAGCAACACGGGGCCCATCCGTCCCCAGCCGGGCGTCACCCTGGGGCACCACTGGACCAGAGGGGGTAGCTAGGGGCAGAGAGTCCAGGGAGGGAGGAGGCAGGGGAGGCGGCGACGGCAGCCGCTGGGTACATGGGGCGACTGGCGTGTAGCCACGGAGGAACCGCCGGTTGCGCAACGTCAGGCGTCCTGAGCCATCAACTCTCACCCGATACTGATCGTGGCCAAGCGACTCCACCACCACCCCAGACCTGTCCCACTTATTGGGGCTCGGGCCCTGCTGATTCTGGATGAACACCCTCTCACCGAGTGCCAGAGGGCGAAGTGGTCTTGAATGAACCCCCAGAGACTCGGTGGTACGGGACATCCACGTACGAAGGGCATCCTCCTTCACAGCCCATGCCTGACGCCAGAGAGGACGGATATGCGGGTTCGAAAACTTCTCCAGCCTGTTAACGAAGGAGAGCGAGCCTCGAAGGGGGTGACCGAAAATGATCTGTGCTGGTGAGAGGTTGCAGTCTGGGTCGGGTGTGTTACGCAACTGTATCATCGCGCGCAAGAAGCGATCCTGGTCGAGACTGCCCGCCGGGCCACTGTTGGACATCAGAAGCCGCTTCGCAGTCTTAACAGCGACCTCCGCTCTCCCGTTAGACTGTGGGAAACTGACGGAGGACACACGATGCCTGATCTGCCATAGGCGGAAGAAGTCCTGAGTGTGGCTTGCCATAAATTCCGGGCCGCCATCGCTTGAAAGCTCCTCAGGCACCCCAAAGGTCCGGAAGAATGAGCGGAGGTGGCGAACAAGGCCAGCTGCGCCTCCAGCATCAGTCCCGGCCGCAGCGCCCAGGACCTCCACCCAGCCTGAGAGCCGATCCCCGACGACCAGGTAGTGGCGGCCCCCGTAATCAAAGAAGTCAGCAAACACTGCCTCGAACGGGGTGGACGGTGGCGGAGATGACAGAGGGGGCGTAGCTGCCTGTGATGGAGCATTGCGGTTGCAGTCCGCGCACCCGGTCCTGACAGTGCGGATATCCCCAGACATCCCAGGCCAGTAGACTATGGCCCGGGCGTGCTGCTCCATCGCCGAAACCCCCTGGTGGGCAGCATGAAGGTGTCGAAGGACTCTCCCGCGGAGGGATAGGGGAATCACGACGCGATCCTGATACAGCAAGACCCCGTCCTGCGCATAGATGGAGTCACAGACCGGCGACAAACTCACCACGGCAGGGTCATGCGCGTCCACTCCGTCCCCGTGCTCAATCATGTCCAGCAGGCGGCCGAGGCATGCGTCAGCCGCTGTCTCTTGCGCGAGGAGGGGCCAGGAGACGGCGCCGAGCTCCTGAGCATCGACGCAGATGGAAGCCATGAGTGCCAACTCGACAGTGTCAGGCACGCCTGGCGGTTCCAGGGAGAGGCCGCTAGCCGAGCCCGAGGGGGAAGGGTGCCTTGAGGCAGCGTCAGCGGCATGGTTGCTCACGCCAGGGAGGTAAACAATCTCGAAACGCCATGGGAGGGTACGCTGTTTGAGCCTGAACAAGCGTGAGTTTGTGATCTCGTCGAGTGTGCGGTCCCCGAAGATCTTCACCAGGGGCTTGTGGTCGGTGACCACGACGAGATCGTCGCATCCCTGCGTGAAGTATCGTGCCTGCTCCAGACCCCAGGCCACGGCCAGGGCCTCCCCTTCGATAGCCGCATAACGCTGCTCCGCGGAGGACAGGAAGCGAGACCCAGCGAGTGTGATTCTCCAACCTCCCGGGCAGCAGTCCGGCACGCCCGAGGCACAGCAGCAATGCTGTTGGAGAAGGAAGTAGCCAATGCCTCGCCTGGACCAGTCGGGGCGGAGGCAGGTGCGCTTCTGCATGTCATAGATCTCTACACCTTCGCGAATGGCCCCAATTATGGCATGCTTAGACGCCTGGAAGGCCTCCTCCAGCTCGGTTGACCATGCGAACTTGCAGCGTGGGCTGAGGAAGGGCTTGAAAGGAGCCATAGTATCGCGCAACTGGGCGTAGTTAGTCACTTGATTTACAAGGCCGAACCAGCTTCTGATATCTGTCGTGGAGACCGGGCTGGGGAAGTCCCGGATGGCGTCCAGGTATTTGGGAAGTGGCTCGATGGTAGCGTCCGACACCCTGAAGCCAGCGAAGTCCACGCTCCTCTGCGCAAACTGAAACTTGCCCGGGTTCAACACGACGCCTGACCGCCCGACACGTGTCAGGAAATCGATGGTCCTCCACCAGTGCTGCTCCAAGTCGGTGTCGTAGTGGACCGTGTCATCCACACACCGTTCCTTGTGTTCAAAGTCTGAGAGGATAGCGTCAAAACGGCGGTTGTAGCCATCACCCGACGAGAGGAAACCCTGTGGTGCCCTGGTGTAACGCCACCGGCCAAAGGGAGTGATGAACGTTGTCAGATGACGGTCAGACTCGCGCAGTGGCACACTGTGATAACCATTCCAAGCGTCCGTGACTGTCTTCCAGGTGCCCTTCGGGACACGACGTGCGAGGTGGAATGGGGACTCAGTGGCGAACGTCTCACGCTGGCAGAACTTATTGAGAGGGGAAAGGTCCACGGTCCTGCGGGGGGACCCGTCGTGCTTCCGGGTAACCACCATCCGGTGGCACCATGTAACCGGTTCGCCGTACGGCACACGCTCGATGACACCAAGGGCCTCGTCCCGGAGAAGGTCGTCGTGGACCTTCTGCTGCCAGTGGAGAGGCACACCGGCTGCGGTGTGGCACGCTTTCGGCGCGGCAGCAGGGTCCACATGCATCTCGACGGGCGGCCCCTCCATGCACGGCAATGCCCGATGGGGGCACGTGTTAAATGTAGATGAGGCATACCTCTCAATCAACCACCCCTTCATCCGGCTATTGTTCTCAGGCTCGCAAGAGAATGGCAGCGCCGCGGGGCGTGACGGAGGGACTGCACGCTGTGGACACGAGCACCCGGCGTCATGGGGGTCGCTCGGGCCGTCGCAGCCGCCGTTGGCGGACCTCAATGCATTCACAGACAAGGGCCGACCCGGCGAAGAAGGGGGGGCAGGATCGTGCGTGTCCCTGGGTCGCCCCTCACCACCTGTTGGGAAGTCCTTAGGCAGGAGGCTGAGGTTGAGCAGCGACTCATAGGAGAGGTACATTCCCCGGACCGAGCTGCTCACATACACCATTGAGCGGCAGGACGACACCTCGCCGCCGTTGGAGACCGCCGAGAGTGTAGCAAAGAATGCGCCATCAATGGCTATGGGGGAGCGATTTGCAGCCGAGAGGCTGAGGCTAACAGGGCGCAGGTCGTCACGCGAGAATCCGCAGGACAGGTACTCCTCTAACGACCAAATGTCCGACTGCGCACCTGTGTCTGCGATGGCGGACACCTCCACCATGTTCCCCGAGGGCCGACAGCCGGCGCCGCCCCCCTGACCCACCGGATTGTCAATCGAGACGGAGATCAGTGCCCGGGGGTGTTCCCTCAGCCTGGCCCGCCTCCATTCGCCCTTGGAAAAGATATGGTGCTCGAGTCTGAGAGGTGCCGTTGTGCGGCGCCGACGATGGTTCCCGTAGTGTCGATCTGGGCGCGCCTCAGACTGAATGACCGAGAGCTGGGAGTACACTCCACCCTGCAGTCTGGACAACTTGCAGATCTCCTTCTTGCATTAGCTGACCTATCTGGTTCATTTGACCAGTTAGCTGGCCTAGCTTAGCCTTCCTCTGGTTCATCAAACGAGTCAGCCTTTCCTGAGCGGCCTTAGCTGTAACTTTAATCATTCTACCCTCAGCCGTCGAGGTGGGATCTGCTACCTGCATATTGACTTTATGAATATTGCAAGACAGTCCTAAACATTTATTGCAGGCTTGAATTCACCTAAATAGCTCTGGAGCCACGTTGCTATCTATGAACATTTCTGACACACTCAAATCCACTGCCTCCTACTTATCTTCTCTTTGATGCTCTCCATGTCCAAGCCCTTCATCTCCACAGTTATGTTATTCCCCCCAACCCTCCCCTCAGTCTAGGCTTGGGCAGTTAAGTAGTTCTTATTACACTACTGCAGTCCCACCCCCGCTATCGCTATTGACTCCTTCATTAATTCCCTCCCGAATTACAGTGAGACACCCCCACCACTATCCTAACCGTGCTGCTGGAAATTCGTGCCTACCTACAATTCCTCTTCAGCCCTCTCAGACTTCTCACGAGTCAGACCCCCCCTCTGCCCCTCTCAATAACCCCCAATCCCTTAAGGATAGGAAAGGGTTGGGGCTGATACATTTAAATGCTAGAAGCCTTCTTCAGCATGATAAAATGGACCACCTGAGAATACTTGTTACTGAAGCAAACCCTGACATTGTGGTTATATCTGAAACATGGTTACGAAACACAGCTTGTGACTCAGCTGTGGAACTGCAACATTTTAATTTGTTTAGGGCTGACAGAATTGGAAGAGGAGGGGGTGTCGCCATATATGTCAAATCTAGGTATGCTGTTTCACTAATCAAGTCAGTTACTCTTCCAAAGTCTTTTGAGTTACTTGTTTTGAAGGTTGTCCTGGGCTCCAATAGCTCAATTTATGTTGCTGGTGTTTATAGACCCCCTCGGCAAATACTGACTCTCTTAATAGTCTTGCTGAATTGCTCTCTGCTTACTCTGATTTTGAATTGCTTGTGCTGGGTGATCTGAACCTTGACTGGTTGAGTGATAACTCTCAAGGACTCAAGGAAGTCTTTGGGAACCTGGGCTTATCCCAGCTAGTCGCAGAACCTACTAGACCTAACCCCAAAAACGATTCCAAATCCACACTCATTGACTTAATTTGTTCTAATAAACCGGATAGGATTTCTGCCTGTGGTGTTTTCGATCTGGGAATCAGTGACCATTGTCCTATTGCATGTATAAGAAAAATGAAAGTTGCTAAATCTAAGCCTCTCGCTGTACTGAGGAGAAACTTCAGACTGTTTGATGCTCAAGCTTTTTTAGATGATCTGGAAGGAACTTTACACCCAATTGCCTTAACTGAATCTGACGCTCAGGTAGCCATACATTCATTTATCGATTGTTTTGACACAGTGGTTAATAGACATGCACCACTTAAGATGATTCGCATTAAGGATAGAGTTACCCCTTGGTTTAGCTCAGAATTATCTTTGTTGCTTAGGGACAGAAACCTAGCCTGGGCCCGGGCTAGGCGATCAGGAGACCCTCTTCATTGGATTACATTCAGGCAAATCAGGAACAGATGCACTAGCGCTGTAAGAAAGGCAAAATCTGATTATTTCCTAGAACTAGTTACAAACGCGCATTCTAATCCCTCTACATTTTGGAAGGCAGTAAACATAAACAAGAAACAATTCTCCAACTCCCTTCCCGCGCGAATTAAAATGGAAAATAACGAGATCTTTGATCAGAATGAAATCTGTCTGGCTTTTAACAGGCACTTTGCTGAGGCAGGACATCTGTTCGACAGGATTAATACTGGGTCCAATCCTGCTGCAACAGTTGCTACCCACTCTTCAGTGTTTAACACTAGGAAAGCCGTGAGATGTTAAACAGCACCAGTGAGTACAAAAAAAAATCTACCTTTGCACTCGATCAAATTTCAGGACCCTCCTTTCATGACTTTTCCTAGATATGTGCGTTCTACCACCCAGCATCTTTACATTTTCAAAATCGAGTTAGTATAAAGCGATTTTGCAGTATTTCTGTGTGTGTCTGTGTATTTGCCTTGGAATTCGGCTGCCATCTTTTTCTCCAAGGCTGCAATTCTCTTTTATATCAGCAGAGGGAGCAAGGACACACACACACACAAGGGGACACACACAAGGGGCTTCGGTGGATAAGACTGATATTTGTAAACATATATAGGCTAAATAAAGCAATAGGGATACATAAGATATGTATATGTACAGACAGTTATGAAAATGATAAACTGTACAGTATGTCTCCCAATCCCTTCAGACGTTTGAAGTGCTGCCTGTCTAGAGTGCTGCCTGTACTCACCATGTATATTATAAAAATATATATATTTATAATATTGTATATAATGTCTTTTTTGTATATCACTGTAGACCACAGTCTCACTCACATATACACAACACATAACACAACACTGTTGTGTATAATAATAATAACTGTAATACACAACAGGCAAGATGGTTGTAGCCTACATAGATATATACACAGATTAATATTTGTACACTCGTTTTCGAACATTAGATAGTTGATTTTGGCAACATTGTAGTAGCCAATTGCAGAGTGTATTAATAATTTTGTTTGTTTCAATCCTCAGTGTGTTCATTTTATAGTGTGCAGTGAACAAAAAAATGATAATAATCGTTTTCGAACATTATACTACATTACCCATGCTGCTTAGCGGTGATGTCAAATCATGTCACGATGATTATGCCTGTTGCAACACTGCGTTACCACAATCATCCACAGAACGCTGCCACCCCCCACAGCGGGAACACGGATGACCACGGCAACACAATGCTGCAACACCCATCACCTTCCTTTTCAATAATAGCAATCAACCATCATTCAGACATATACATATCTTATGCATCCCCACCGCCATGCCACAAACATGAGTCCCACGCAGCGCCGAAGCCCGAACCCGAGCACAACGTGTGCCCCCCCCGACGGTGACTAAGTTGTGCAGCAAACTCTTGGCTATGTACTGTTGACAAAATACATCCAACATCTAAATAGCAAAAAATATCGTTTTAGTAATATTGTTACTAACGTCAGAACATGAGAGTTCTCTCGATGAATCTCGCATACTATTTACGGTAGTATGTAGAGCTGAATTCGACCCTAAAAGAGAGACTCCTCCGGTCTTGCAGACTCCAGAGGGATAACGTATATAACATTGATCCAACGTTACTGTATGATAATATTGCATAAATCATAAAACACAGAATTTTCCAGGTTTGGCAGTCACAGAGTTAATAATATTACATTTTGACTTGTAGTTCAATGCTTATGGTAGTAGGATCACATTATGATGTGACACACACATATTACACCGGTCAGCGATTATCAGACAATGTTGTGCTGCGTCTGATGGAGCCGTTCGTGGGCAAAGGAAGAAATGTCACGACAGACAATTACTTCACCTCCTTGCCACTGGCAAACACCCTTTTGGCCCAACAAACCACAATTGTTGGCACAATTAATAAAATCAGACGGGAGTTGCCCCCATGTACACGGGCACGGACTGAAAGATTTTCCAGCAAGGTGCTGAGGGCTGGAGAAGCCAAACTCACAGTTTACCAGGCGAAACCTAAAAAAAATGTTTGCCTCCTCAGCACACTGCATCAAACCGTTTCTACTGATGATGGCCCAAAGAAACTGCCTGAAACGGTTGCCTACTACAACAGCACTAAGTGCGGTGTTGATGTTCTGGACCAGATGACGAGGAAATATACAGTAAAAGGAGGGACCCGCCGTTGGCCTGTAGCTGTGTTTTACAACATTTTGGACATGGCTGCAATTAATGCACACATTCTGTACAGCCAGTGCATGGGCATCAGTATAACCAGGAAGCAATTCATTCATAAGCTAGCAGGGGAGCTGTGTGAGCCACTGGTAATGACAAGGCTTCCTTCTACACCAGCAGCGAGAAGGCGACTGCAACTCGACAGGCCACCTACACCCTCACAGGTGAAAAAAAAAAAGTGTCAAGGCGCCAGGTGTCATGGGAACAAAGCGATCAAGATCTGCCAGTCGTGTGGAAGATTTGTCTGTGGTACATGCACACAGCCAGCAACGGTGTGCTGGAAGTGCTGACTGTTCTATATTTACGCAGACTGTCCTATATTTACACAGTGTGTGTCCCCTTTTTTATATATTTTGTATATATTGGTGTTTATTTGTTACCATACTTTTTATTTGGAATAATTGAAGTGAACATTGCAAGTAAATAAAAATGTTCCTTGAAATATCTGTCTCTCCGTGTTCGTCCGTAGTATGCCTGCATGGGGGAAGGTCATCTTATTCTCAATGATCTCTTTCTGATCGTTTCCGATCACCACACAAAGGATGCCAATTCCTCAAACAAGCCCTTCAAACCATCCCCCACCAGAAAGGTTGTACTCAACCACGGCAGTTTCAACAATTGCAGAGAGTATACATTATTGTTTTGTTTACTGCACATTATAAATGAAATGAAAATAGCTGTTGTGAAAAGTGAAAATATAGTGTGTTCATGTTGCAGTGAAATGTCTTTACATATAGATATATCAGATGTGATATTTCTACTACAAACGAACACAGACAGAGAGGCAGATAATTCAAGTAACATTTTTATTTACTTGCAATGTTCACGTCAATTCTTCCAAGTAAAAAGTATGGTAATTAATATGAACACCAATATATATAAAAAAAAAGTAGAAAGTGAATAGGAGGTCGCCGGAGCGCTCAGCGTGGGCACTGTCAGGTACAATTAGTAGTCTCCTAATCTCGCTACAGTTTGAGCGAGACTGTAACTGTCATTGTTTGAATGAATGAATGAATGGTCTTTATTTGTCATTGATATAGTACAGGTACCAAACAACGAAATTTGGGAGGGGTGGCTCCCCTGGTGCTAGGAAACTAGGTGCTAGGAACTGGTGCTATAACTGTGTTCATGTTATAATGTTTAGTGAACGAACAATTGTTGGGTGTTTGCCACAAATCGGAATTCTCTTGCCGTGAAATGTGTAGCCTACATCAAATAAATAAATGAGGAAATATACAGTAAAAGGAGGGACCCGCCGTTGGCCTGTAGCTGTGTTTTACAACATTTTGGACATGGCTGCAATTAATGCACACCTTCTGTACAGCCAGTGCATGGGCATCAGTATAACCAGGAAGCAATTCATTCATAAGCTAGCAGGGGAGCTGTGTGAGCCACTGGTAATGACAAGGCTTCCTTCTACACCAGCAGCGAGAAGGCGACTGCAACTCGACAGGCCACCTACACCCCCACAGGTGAAAAAAAAAAAGTGTCAAGGCGCCAGGTGTCATGGGAACAAAGCGATCAAGATCTGCCAGTCGTGTGGAAGATTTGTCTGTGGTACATGCACACAGCCAGCAACGGTGTGCTGGAAGTGCTGACTGTTCTATATTTACGCAGACTGTCCTATATTTACACAGTGTGTGTCCCCTTTTATATATATTTTTAATATATTGGTGTTAATTTGTTACCATACTTTTTATTTGGAATAATTGACGTGAACATTGCAAGTAAATAAAAATGTTCCTTGAAATATCTGTCTCTCCGCGTTTGTCCGTAGTATGCCTGCATGGGGGAGGGTCATCTTATTCTCAATGATCTCTTTCTGATCGTTTCCGATCACCACACAAAGGATGCCAATTCCTCAAACAAGCCCTTCAAACCATCCCCCACCAGAAAGGTTGTACTCAACCACGGCAGTTTCAACAATTGCAGAGAGTATACATTATTGTTTTGTTTACTGCACATTATAAATGAAATGAAAATAGCTGTTGTGAAAAGTGAAAATATAGTGTGTTCATGTTGCAGTGAAATGTCTTTACATATAGATATATCAGATGTGATATTTCTACTACAAACGAACACAGACAGAGAGACAGATAATTCAAGTAACATTTTTATTTACTTGCAATGTTCACGTCAATTCTTCCAAGTAAAAAGTATGGTCATTAATATGAACACCAATATATATTTTTAAAAAGTAGAAAGGAGGTCGCCGGAGCGCTCAGTGTGGGCGCTGTCAGGTACAATTAGTAGTCTCCTAATCTTGCTACAGTTTGAGCGAGACTGTAACTGTCATTGTTTGAATGAATGAATGAATGGTCTTTATTTGTCATGGATATAGTACAGGTACCAAACAACGAAATTTGGGAGGGGGAGCTACATTTGATTATGTAATCATCAACGAATATTATATAACGAACGGATATTTATAGGCCTACAGTACATAAAACAAATCAAGACTCGCTCCTCTCAGGAGACCACTATTTATAAATAATAATCCACAGATAGGCACAGTCACAGTGCTACATGAAAATATCTAGCCACACACCACATATCATAGCTCCGCCCTATATGTATTTATCATCATATTTCTCAATATAAAACGGAGGTACGATATATGGCAGATACTGTATATGTATGGTATATTATGGCAGTTTCTGGCGCCTGTCCCGTTCTGTTGTTCAAAGAATATAATGTAAAACGCATCACACGTTTGTCATTGTGTGAAAATGTTTCTGTAGCGAAGAACCTTGGTTCAATCTGGAGCTGATCAACTCCGGACGGCAATAGCTCGTTGTGGGTGCAATTGTGCCCCCGCGGTGTGTTTCTGTTGCGTGTTCACGCTTCTTTAGTGACATCGCCATCCAGCGATTTTTGTGGGTCAGTACACACTCCCCCATTGTGAATAGTGGTCGTGTGATTCCACACCTCGTCGCGCTTTAGTAGGTAAAAAAACGTCGCGCCTCTAGTGTTAAACCATCTACAGCCTCTCCCCGCTCAAACTTTTCTTTTCTTCCGTTTACGCACGAGGAAGTTCTTGGGGCACTTCAGTCTATTAACCGGAAGTGTACTACTGGTGAGGATGACCTAGAGGCCTTCTTCATTAAATTAGCTGCCCCAGTTGATTGATTGATTGATTATACTTTATTGTCCCCGAGGGGAAATTTGTCTTGGGCATGGTACTTTCATGCTTCAAGTGCAACAGAGACGATACATACAACATACAGTAGACAAAGTAAACAACAGGACAGCAACAAACATTGAGTGACATTGGCAGCAGTTTCCACCTGGACATGGCATCATTTGGTATAAATATATATTGCACATAACCCTTCAAGTGGTGTTTTCGAATATTGCACATGGCCCTTCAAGTGGTGTCTAAGATAAAGTGCAGGTGCTGGTGATCATGTCCTAATCATCGTTTCTGCTTGAGCGAATTGATTAGTTTAATGGAGAATGGGACAAATGATAGTTTTAAGAGCTTATAATTACATCTTGGCATGCGAAACCTTCTACCTAGGGGGAGAACTTCGTATTCTGTGGAGAGCGGATGTTGGGGGTCTGCGATTAACTTGTTAGCCTTGTCCAGGACAGCTTTTTCATATAGTTTATTTAGGATCACATAGTCTCTTTCACCTACAATTTTCATAGCTGTTTTGTGAATGCTGACTAGTCTGTTTTTTTGGTTGTACAGTTAAGTTGCCAAACCACACAATTATTCCATATCTGATTACACTTTCAACAATGGACTGATAGAAAATTCTCATGATCTGCTTTCTCACCCCATAAAGTCTGAGTCGCCTCAGGTGATAAAGCCTCTGCTGTAGTTTGTTACATAAGCTGTCTAAGTGTGTATTCCAGCAGAGATGGTTGTCTAATTGAATACCTAAGTACTTATAAGAGGGCACCTGGATGATTGTTTGGTCTTTAACGACCACAGGCTCATGGTCAGTTACCTGCCTTGGGTCTAACACAACCTCCTGAGTTTTGGTGAGGTTTAAGATGAGATGGTTGCTGTCGCACCATTTAGTGAATATGTTAATCTCATCATGGAGCACCGAGGGGTCTGTATCTTTATCAAGGAGACTTAGAATTGCAGTGTCGTCAGCATATTTTATAATGGTTGCTTGGGTGGTTACTTTTACAGTCGTTGGTGTATACTGAGAAAAGATATGGGGACAGAACGCAACCTTGGGGGACACCTGTACTGCAGTGTTTAGTAGGGGTGTAACGGATCACGGAAATTCCGTGATCCGTTCGGATCGCCCTCCACGGTTCGGAACGCATGTGTACCGCGGATCAATTGCAAAATGTTAACAAGTAATAATATTACTTAATATCTTACTTAATATCTCTTGTAAATCACAATGTAGAGTTGCCATGAAAAGATAGACGCGACAGTTGCGGGCTTTGTTTTACTCTAAAGCGCAATGATAGGTTGATAATGCGAAAGAAAAATAATCCGTTGTTTGCTCACTACACGTGAAGCTGGGAATCCACAACAACAAGGCTGCGTTCGTAAATCCGCTCTGGAATCTGATCAGCGTTCAAGGAACGCCTCTTGTCCAATCAAATTACTTGGTCCCTTTATGACGTCGGACCCAGTGTGCGCTCCGGCGCTCTCAAAGCGAATTTACGAACGCGGCCCAAGTGTATCATGTTACGTTGTTCGGCGGAGAAGAACTCGAAATGGCTCCCTCGTCATTTAAATCCCATGTACTGGAGCACTTTGGCTTCTCTGTCAACTATGACGGGAGGCACGAAAAAGGTAGCTCGACAACTTCTGATAATGTAGGCATTTTTTTCATACCATGTTCAAAATAAGGGTTCACTTTATTATTTAGTTAAAAGTGGCATAAAACATGTTTATTCATCTGCTTTAAAGAGCCCAGTGACTCACTGTTGCAACCAGGCGCCTCCTCCCTCTCTCCTATCATTTAAATTGAGTGTATTTCAGTATAATTATGTAATGTTTGAGTGTAGATTAGAATATGTTATATATATTATATATATATATATGTATATATATATATATATGACCAGTTTTGACATCTTGAATGTTGTTGGTTTTTGTCACATAGTAAAAGTGGTGTTTTTACAGAATTCAAGGAAAAAGCAGTTTTTATAAAAACAAAAATGTTTTGTGTTGATCCGAAAAATGATCCGATCCGTGACTCAAAAACCGTGACACGATCCGATCCGTGAGTTAGGTGATCCGTTACACCCCTGGTGTTTAGTCACTGACAGTGTTCCATTGACTTTCACTTGCTGTTCTCATGAAGGAATGGATCCATTTGATTAAAGTACTATTGACACCCATGTCTTTGAGCTTTCCTAAGAGCACGTGGGGTTGTACCGTATTAAAGGCGGAACTAAAGTCAACAAACATAATTCGGGCATAGGCCTTATTGTTCTCGAGGTGCTTGGATACAGAATGTGTGATATAGAGAATAGCATCCTCCGTGCTACGGTTCTGTTTATAGGCAAATTAAAAAACATCTAGCAGTGGGTCAATGTGTTTTCTAAGCAGAGACAGTACATATCGTTCAAAACATTTAATCACAATGGAAGTTAGAGCAATGGGGCGGAAGTCATTATTCTCCATGGCACGAGGTTTTTTCGGCACAGGGATTATAATTGACTTCCTCCACAGAGCTGGAACCTCGGTATTCAGGGACTTTTCAAATAGCGGACACCATGCTGTTGTTAGTTCTTCTGCACAGTTTTTGAGAAGAGAAGCTGATAGACCGTCTGGACCTGTGGACCTGTTGGTAGACACCCTGCTAAAGAGACGTCGAATGCTGGTAGGATTTACCTCCAACCAGCAGTTGGCATCAGTCTCTGGCAGGGTCTGCAACACACGGTCACACTCCTGAGAGTTCCGTGTGTCAAACCTCAGGTAGAAGTCATTCAGCTCGTTTGCTTTTTGTTGTTCGTCTAGGGTCATGATCTGTCTTTTTGTTGGGTTCATGTTGGTCACTGATTTCATTGTGTCCCATAGTTTTTTAGAGTTGGAAGTCAAAAAACTTTGTTCCATTGTGTCCCTGTGTTTTTTCCTTGCACTAACAAGCAGTTGTTTTAGTTCTTTCTGGACCACTGACAGTCCTGCCCTGTCCTTATTTCTGAATGCCTGTTTTTTCCTATTTATGCAATCTTTGATTTCTTTTGTGATATATGGTTTGTTATTAGGATAAACTACTATTTCCTTCTTTGGGACAACATTGTCAACACAGAATCTTATATAGTCTGTTATGGTAACAGTGGCCTCATCCAGCTCTAGTGCGTGGAATATGGACCAGTCTGTGCACAGAAAGCTACCCTTAAGTGTCTCAGTAGCATCATGCGACCACACATTGACAGTTTTACATTCAGGTTTGCTTGATTTAAAGACAGATTTGTACGAAGGGATTAAATGTACAATGTTGTGATCTGAGTTTGAGAGGGGAGGTTTTGATTTGGCTACATATGCATTTTTTACATTTCCATAGCATTTATCTAGGATCTTGTCATTACGGGTATTACATTTCACATATTGTTCAAAGCCAGGTAGCTTAGTCTCTAACTTGCAGTGGTTTACATCACCCAGGAAGAAGATAGGCGCTCCCGGTGTGCGCTGCAGCTGTTCATGGGCACATTCCGCAACACGGGCGGCTGCTCTGCCTGCATTTCCGCTGGGTGGTACATAGACGGCGGTTATGATGATGTTACCGAACTCCCGTGGTAGATAGTGGGGTCTCAGGGACAGACAAAGCAGCTCGACGTCTGGGGTGCATACGGTGTCTCTCACTGTGCATTGGCTGCTCCACCGGTCACTCACGTACACACACAGCCCCCCACCGTGTCCTTTCCCTGCTGCAGCGGTGCGGTCTGCGCGCACGGACGAGTAGTCATCCAGGTTGATCAGCGAGTCTGGGATTCCCTGGTGGAGCCACGTCTCGGTCAGAACCAAGAGATTCGCCTCGGTATTCAAAGCAGCCCTTCATGTTGACACGTAGCTCGTCCATTTTAGGCAGCAGGGACCGCACATTGCTGAGGATTATTGACGGCAGCGGTGGTTTGTTGTTTCGCCGACGGAGGCGTTCACGTACGCCTCCCCGGCAACCTCGCCTGCGTTGTGGCCATGGCCCGGTGTCTGTTGGCTGGGTGGAGTTCAGCACAAAGTCCGGTAGTGGCTGAGGTGGTCGGAGACCTGGATATTTGATGTGCTGTATAGTTCCATATTCCCCCTGCGTGTTGGTCGCACGGCAGCGGAGACGGTCGCTGATAATTAAGACCAGCAGTAGAATTTTGCCGATAGACATATTACACAAAACACAAAACACAAAACGAACAAAACAAATAAAAACACTTGAAGCAAACCAGTATCACCGGCCCGAGTCGCTACAGAGCAGCGCCACCGGAAGTTACGGATGATGAAAGTTATAGTTGAACAGTTGACTTACATTTTAAACCTCACTGTTTCTGAAAGGAAACTCCCCCTTGAGTGGAAGTCCGCTAGGGTGATGCCATTACACAAAGGAGGTGACAGGGATAATGTGGACAATTACAGACCAATCTCTCGTTTATGTTGTTTAGCAAAAGTGTCACGACCAGAGGGCGGAACCCAGAAGCAGACAACGGAGAACAGGTAGTATAATAATAACAGTGATTTATTATAGGGTTGGGGTGTTAGGGGAATCAGGCTGGAGGTAGGCAGGTAGTCAGACAGGCAGGGGGTCAGGCAGGTAGGCAGGTAGTCAGACAGGCAGGGGGTCAGGCAGGTAGGCAGGTAGTCAGACAGGCAGGGGGTCAGGCAGGTAGTCAGACAGGCAGGAGGTCAGGCAGGTAGGCAGGTAGTCAGACAGCCAGGAGGTCAGGCAGGTAGTCAGACAGGCAGGCGGAGTGGTCGGTAGACAGGCTGGGGGTCAGGCAGGCGGAGTGGTCGGCTGACAGGCAGGGGGGTCAGGCAGGGAGCAGGGTAGTCAGGCAGGCAGGAGGTCGGCAGGCAGGGAATCCTTAAACGGGGAACAGGGAGAATAGGGTTAGGCTAGGGTAACAGGTAACGTCTAGAGTAGAGGGAACGAACACATGAACCAACCATTAAGTGGCTACGATCTGGCGTAGACTGGAAGCAGGAGCAGGGCTTAAGTAGGCGCCAGTCGCGGTCTTAATCGGCCACACCTGGCACCACTGATAGACGGCTGATGAGCTGGGGGCGGAGCTGGGGGCGGAACTGTGACAAAAAGTGCTGGAGTCATTAGTAAATGTCCAAGTGAAATCCTTTCTTTCTACCTTCTCTGTGCTCAGTCCATTTCAATCAGGTTTTAGGGCCCAGCATAGTACAATCTCAGCTGCCACTCTGGTCACCGCTGGACTGGCCATACAATCTTTCTGCCCGCTGGCAGATGGGCCGCGCTAGTTTTGGGCCGGTCGGGCCGCCTGACCCCCCCCCCCAAAAAAAAAAAAACTACCGCGGCCCAAAATAGCGCGGCATCAAGCGGCGGCCCCCATTTATACTAACACATGGGCTGGCCCAATCACATGCTTAGGCCCTGCTGTCCATCGGCCCCCTCCCCCACTCTGATCCCTCGGCCGACAACCCAAGTGCAGTGTCATGTTCGTAGATAAGATAGTGAAAGGGGGTGCCCAGAAAATTAGGGAGAAAAAAAGGAAGAAGCTAGCAGAGGATGCCTCAAAATGTCAGAAACTGACAGATATGTTCTCTGCATCGACTGTGGGGGCTAGGCCTACTACAGCTGCGGCTGCCACAGCAACATCTTTACCGCTAACTAACGTTAGCACTGATGTGCCGTTAGCAATTGAGGAAGAGACAGAGGACACAGCTAGAGAGGCAAGCAATGTTGTTACTTGGTTTTACAAAAGCAAAGTTATGTTAGTCGCTTGCATTGGCCAGATTAAGGGAGCAGCAGCAGAGAATGTCTTATGACTTATGCTAACCCGTACAGGCAGCATGATTGCATTGCGCTTCACCAGGACTTGGCTGGAATTCATGCACACACAGTGATCTCTCTCGTGGTGTAACGTTAGTGCTGCTTGGCTGTGGACTCTATAGCTAACGTTAGAAGGGGGTGTTCTGCATTTTGTGACTTTCTATTTTGTTGCTAGCTAGCAAGTTGAGGTATCACTGTCACTGACATAAATGCAATACCAACAATGGGTGTTAATAATACTTTTTATTTGAAAAAAATAAAATAAAAAATAAAATCTACACTAGCCTAGTTCAGAACTAATGAATGCTTTTTATTGCATGGAGAAATAAAACTCATGCAGTCTGCAACCCAATAATGTTGTCTTGCAACCTTCCATTTGAAATGACTGGGCTTCTGGTGTAACATAATGCAATCATGCAGCCTGTGTGTACATGTAAATGAGAACTTTGCTGATTTTGACAACCAGTTAGTTTACTTCTCTGTCCATGTCTTGTTGAACCAGGTTGAGCTGCTGCTGCCCTCCCCAGAAAAGCAGAGTGTCAGGGAAAGAGAGGAAAAGGAGAGAGAAAAATATGAAACAGAGGAAACAGAGTGCCACGTTCAGGACTTCAATTACTTTGCCTGTCCTGAGCCTTCCATGCTAGATCACTTTTTAGATTACCACCCTCAGCAGAGAACCAAAAATACAGCGGCACAAAAGTATTTCACATGTGCAGATGGCACCAGTAGGAAGTGGCTCACATATTGCGAAGAACAGCATACATTGTTTTGTTTTGTCTGTATGGCATTTGGCAATAGCACTGACCCCAGAACATTTATTACTGGAATGACAGGATGGAGACGTGCGCAACAGAATGTGGAGGAGCATGAAAAGAGTGCTACACACCGAAAGTGTGCTGAAGCCTATTTTCTAAGAAGTAGAAAAGGAGATATCCAGAGCAAGTTTGCTGGCAGTCAGATGTCTGCTCATAGGCAGCAAGTAAGAAAGAAACGCCAGGTTTTGGAGTGTGTTGTGGATGTGGTGAAGGTGATAGGCAAGAGGGGCTTGAGCTACAGGCATGTGGAGAACGAGGCAGCATACAAGTGGGACGACAGTACCCTGGATCATGGCAACTTTTTGGAGCTCATCCTTATAATAGGAAAGTGCAATGTTAGCCTCAAAGAGCATCTTGAGGAGTGCATTAAAAGAGCAAAGAATTGCATGCATCCAGTGGAACAAAAGGTAGAGGGTCCCTCACTTTTTTCCGTTTGTGTTGGTTGATCTGGAGTTCACAGGCAGCGTTTTGACTTGGTGAGTATACACTATATAGACATGCTGCAAATCAGTTTTTTGATTCCCAGAAGATTCTGATCTGAATCAGTTATGTAATCACTTATCATGTCTTCTCACTCCTTGTCTCTTTATCTCTGCCCCTCCCTCTACTCTGTTCCTCTCACTATCTTTTCGGATATGGCCATTAATTGTCCAGGTGGAGATTGAAAGGGCTGAGCCTTTCGGAACTGGGTGAGTATCCAATCTTTTCAGCTATTCATAGCTTTCATGTGACGTCACAGCATAGTGGAAACGCCCACCTGACGGGCAAAAGGCACTTTTTGCGGGCAAAACCCACGGGCAAAACCCACTTTTTGCGGGTTAATAACTTTGATTTCCCGTGGGTTAGGAAAATAATTCCAACGTGTCCGGAAAGAGGAGGAGCCAGGGAATCCAAAAGTTTTTGAATGCAGTCGATCCTCCACTCCTATCACAGTGGACACAGCAAGGAGCGAATTAGCGGTAGAACTCCCGAACGCCCGGTTGATCGAGTTTCGTATTAAAAGTATATGTTCTCGGGGTGTCAGCGCGGTGTGTAAGGGCTCAAAATGACCGTATACTGATGGTGAATTTAGAGAAATTAAAACTGTGTTTGTAGCACCTCCATAGCCGGTGTTATTCACGGTCAAAGCCGGTCAAGGAGGCACCCTTTGCGGCTTAATAACTTTGATTCTCCGGGGGTTACGGTAAAAACCAACGTGTTCGGAAAGAGGAGAAACCAGGGAATCGAAAAGTTTTTGAATGGAGTCGATCCTCCACTCCTATCACCGTGGACACAGCAATGAGCGAATTCCCGGGTAGAAATATCCCCTCGACCCGCTGTCAGCGGGAGTTCCGTCCAGCAGCGGTAGAACTCCCGAACGCCCGGTTGATCGAGTTTCGTATTAAACGTATATGTATACAACAACCTGTAGCGAATACCCTGGCAATCTAACAATTATATTAGAGTGTATAATGCATAAACTGGGCATAGTCATGGTCTTTGCTTGGCTGGCTGGTTGGCTGCATTAACCTGTTGTTGTTACTTGTATGTTCATTACGTTACTTCAAATGAATGCCCCCTAAGTCAAATCCATCAACTGAAGATAACTCGTGAGTTTAGAATGAGAAGGTTCTATCTCCGTTTAGAATGATAAGGTTCTATCTCCGTTTAGAATGATAAGGTTCTATCTCCGTTTAGAATGATAAGGTTCTATCTCTGTTTAGAATTATAAGGTTCTATCTCCGTTTAGAATGAGAAGGTTCTATCTCCGTTTAGAATGATAAGGTTCTATCTCCGTTTAGAATGATAAGGTTCTATCTCCGTTTAGGGTAGTTCAGAGATATTGAGCGTCAAAGTTTTGACATTCCATTATGTTTTGTGAGATGGAACCTTTGTATTTTATGAACCGTTTGCGTCCACTCGCCATGTTGCTATGATACTTTTTGCCCGTCAGGTTGGTGGTTGCTAGGGAAGAAACCACGTGACTGAAAGCTATGAATAGCCATCTTTTACATGTGTTGCTGTACCATGTCTCACATTTCTCTTGTGTGTGTGTGTGTGTGTGTGTGTGTGTGTGTGTGTGTGTGTGTGTTTCTCTCTCTTCCCTATTGCATTGTCTGCAATTGTTTTACAGTGGTGTTATATTGAGTGATATTTGATATTGTTTGTATTTAAAATGTTAATAAATAATTGTACTACTTAACAGTATTAGAATGTTAATAAATAATAGTAATTATTCCTATGACTGCCAAGCTTTTTGTTATACAACTACTTAACAGTATTGAGTATGGGTATTGTTTGCTCAGCACAGCAGCCATGTCTCATCACCGTGGAGTACGTCAACAGTGAGTGAGTACACTGGTTCACACTTGCATTGGTATACTTGCTGTCCATGTCACTTACTCCGCTCTATAGGGGTTTTTACAAATGGTATATTCAACAGACTGCCAGCATGTTGATCGGCGGTGTCGGACCGATTGTGTTGGGCCGGTCTGAGCCACATGGCAGGGCCTAATTTTTGTCCCAGTCCAGCCCTGACTCTGGTTGTAAATGATATTGTTACAGCGTTGGATCAGGAAAAACACTGTGCAGCCCTGTTCATTGACCTGTCTAAGGCCTTTGATACAGTAGATCATTCTCTACTTCTGCATTGTCTAGCTAGCTTAGGCTTGGATAACACTTCTCTCAACTTTTTCCTTAATTACTTTTCTGATAGGCGCCAGTGTGTAAGTGTTGGTACTGTCCGGTCTGTTCCTGCCCCTTACTAAGGGTGTTCCGCAGGGTTCAATATTGGGTCCGGTTCTTTTTACAATCTATATTAACAATATTTTAACTGCTCTGGACGACTCATGTAAGGCTCACCTTTACGCGGATGATACGATAATCTATTGTACTGCGGATTCTCTTGAGTCAGCTAATCTGAAATTGCAACAAGTTTTTGATCATCTTCAAAGGGCGTTTAAATAACTTAAATTGGTTTTAAATGCTAGCAAAACAAAAGTCATGCTTTTTACTAAGTCTAGAAATATTGATGTTAATAGCTTCCAAATGTCCTTATCAAATGGCTCCATACTAGAGCGAGTCAAGGAGTATAAGTACCTTGGTTTATGGATTGATGAAACATTTACTTTTAAACATCATGTTGATATCTTGTCCTCCAAACTACGTCAGAAGATTGGCTTTCTCTACAGAAATCGCAGTAACTTCCCGCCGAGCTGTAGAAAGAGAGTAATTGAATCTGTTTTTATGTCTGTACTGGACTATGGAGACGTGATCTATCGTCACGCGGCTGTCACTACCTTAAAGGCTCTGGATTCGGTATACCACTCTGCACTCAGATTCATCACTCAAGACAAATATAACACTCACCACTGTGTCTTATATGATAAGATTGGCTGGACATCTCAGCCCGCCGAGATTATCACTGGTATCAATTTATATTTAAGGGGATTTCAGGCAAACTCCCCCCCTATATCACTTCCCTGTTGGGCTGGAATGTTTCTTCCTATCAAACACGCTCCAGCGAGTGGTTGGTTTGTACGGTCCCTCAAATGTCTACTAAGCTGGGTAGGACAGCCTACGCTTATGACGCTGCTAATACTTGGAACTCTATTCAGAATTCTCTGAAACTGGTCACTCTCCCATCACTCAATGATTTTAAGAACTTGGTTTTTCCCCTCAGTGTCACTTCTTGTAACTGTTTTTAAATTATGTTGTACATTTCCTAGTAATGTTTTTTGTTTGTTTTATATTTTGGTTTGATTTCTATTCTGTTTATGACATATTGTTTGTTCTCTTTTGTTCACTCGTTGCTGCTGTAAATGAGGGCCACCTCAGTAACTTACGAGTTTAAATAAAGGTTTGAATGAATGAAATATGTTTAGGCCATTTGGAGATATTTTGGCACCATCTTTGACCTTTGACCTTTCTCATGTATCAGATTTATTTATTTATTTTGGGGGGGGGGGATTTTTTGGGGTTGGCCGACCAGGGCCGTGTTTACCGTCTCGGGAAAAAAATTGTGGCATCGTATAGCATGCAAAATTGTGAAAAAAATGTGATATCGATGAAGATAATTGATCAAGGTAAACTCTTTATATCACTTCGGATGCCGATGGGGGTCCGTTCATTTTGGAACCACTACCAACAAGAAACTGGGTTCCAATACCTACCATAATGAGAACACAGTATGTAGGCCTACCCCAATCTAACCTTAAAAATACATATTGGTTAGCCGCACACTGACACAACTGAAGATGGAGAGCATTGTTTTCTTTAAACCTATTTTCATGTGATGTGTGCGTAAGTGTGGTTGGATATGTGTGTGGTTTGATAGGTGTGTGTGTGTGTGTGTGGGGGGGGGGGTACCTTCCACATCATCAGTCCTCCCATGATGAAGGGGTTGTAGACTGTGAGAAAGCAGTACACAGAGGCTGGGTCAAAACTAGTTCAGAAAGAGAGAACGTGAGAGGGAATAAGAGAAAGCATGAGGAAGCTCCACTCTTCTGTATAAAATAATACAGAGTGGGAATTAATAACTTTTATGATAACTCATAAAAAAAGGGTTTCATAGCCTTAGTCTTTCTTTTACTGTACCTGTTAATGGATGCTATGTTCCCTGTGCCAAAGAATGCTGTGATTATGAAGAAAACCTGAGAGGAAATGTCAAGGAAAAAGTCTATGGACTGGTATTAGGCCTAATGTATGCCTCAATCAACTAGGGTACAATTGCAGTAGTCAATACTCAACACGATTCTAATCACTCAATATAATCTTAACATGAAAATTACTTTTCATCTTTTGTAAAATCTCCACAGTCCACAACTCAAGCTTAGTCACACCAAATAGCATGTAGAGCAACAGTATCAAGGAAAACATACAGGGCCTGAACATTTTGCAAAGCTGAAATAATCCATTTGTTTTCATCGCTACCATTTGCCCTCATCAGCAAACTTGTAGGCAACTTTTCCTGTATTTTATTCTGAAATTTTGACTTTTATTCTGAAATTTATTTTTTCTGACTTTTATTCAGAAATTTTATTTTTCTGACTTTTATTCTGAAATTTTATTTTTCTGACTTTTATTCTGAAATTTTATTTTCTGGACTTTTAGGGATGCTCTAATGGGCTCATCAGTCTGGATGTGTTTTACCTGGAGTTGTAATTAACTAAACACCGTTAGGCGACAGGCCCACTCTCAAGAGTCATGGTCATTATTATCCCCCTCAAACAGATGGCATCTCAGTCCAGTTATGGTGCAGTAACATTCTTCTACCACTGAGTGGCACTGTCACCCTCCAATGAGAACACATCTCTCAGCGACCCACGCAATAATGTATCAGAAGTTCTGACTCAGAACGTATCATGTAGTCACAATGTTTTAACATTCCGCACATAGTCAAGTTCACTCACAGAGGTTTTGACCTGCCAGAATATACTCGACTCTCTAGCGAAATCCGTTTGTCACTGCGTAATATTAGTATTCACAAGTATTCACGATCAATAACCATTATTGATTGTTCTTCATTCGGTATTTATTCCTCCAATGTATCAGAAATTACATGTTCAGTATAATATTTTTTATATGTGTCTATATTTTATAGTTACTTGCTGTTTTAACTCGTTGGTGTTTCATGTTTCTCCCTCCCTTATGTTACCATGACCACAGTTAATATGGAGGGTGGTTATGATTATGAAGCCCTATTCCACGGGGAGGTAAGTTGAAACAATAGTCAGGCACAAATGCACAGGAGATAAACTGTTAAAACTTTAATGTGTGTCTCCCTCTTTTGCAGAAAAAGCTCATGAAGGCGTTCATGTTGCTGAAACGTCCGGTGGAGGTCCCCTCCTATATAACAGCTAAGGACATGAGGAACTGGCTGTACACGGAGAGGCCCTTCCTGCTGGATGAGTGAGTGATTTCTTTTTTTGTGATCAATTTTGTATTATTATTTCAGGGAATAATACAAGGGAGTGGTAACAAAAACTTAAACACAGGAGAGAAATACAATGACAAAATTCAAGTTTATACAAAATTCCCATAAACCTGCTGGCTATGTCTATGAAGTCTAAGATCCACCTCTGCATAGTGAAAGATGAGTGAGAGATGTTATCAAACTGTATAGATAGGTTATTCTATGGATAGCAGTCTGATACATTATCAAACTGTATAGACAGGTTATTCTATGGATAGCAGTCTGATACATTATTTTATTCACATGAAGGTATGATGACATGGCTGAGAAAGAGCCCAACTTACAGCTCCATCTCCTTGAACTTGTAAGTAGCCTACTAGGACAACACATGAACATGTTTACTGACATACCCAGCAATAACAGACAGTCAATTCATTTTATTAACATATTAGTGCCCTGACTCTCCTGCAAGAAATAATGTGTAATGTTGTGCACAGCTCTGGAGAGCCGAGAGGCTCCTCGGAATGGAGAAGATGGAGGAGGAAGTCCGCAGGGAGATCCAGGATGAGCACCGCCTCTCACTGCTGATGGGCAGAACGGTATGACAACACAACACACTGCTATTTCCTGGAGACAAACCTCAAAGTGCTCGCTTGAGTCAACTCTCTGTCTGTCACATGAAGGTAACCATGGAGGGGATGGACCTGTTCCTGTGCAAGACCCGACCAGCTGCGGAGGAGGCGGTCAAGAAGATCCTCCTTCCTGTCCTTCGCTCACTCCTGAAGGAGGTCACTCCCTCCAGGGTATTTCAAATGGTTGGAGATCTCTCCCCAGAGATCGTAGAGATGGCCTATGAACATTTCCTGGGTAGGTAATACAGAAGCATCATCCCTACTGTAAATGGACTGCACTTATACAGTGCCATATTCCAAAACGCTTTACAATGGCCTCTCATTCACCCATTCACACACACATTCACACACCAATGGCGGCAAGGTACCATGCAAGGCGCTGGCCCGCTCATTTGGAGCGATTTGGGGTTCAGTGTCTGGCCCAAGGACACCTCGACACGTGGCCAATCAGAGATTGAATCTCTGAACCGGTAACTTTGCGATCATTAGACGCCGGCTCTACTTCCTGAGCCACAGCCGCCCCATACTGTCAAATCTTATTTCACTTAAGAATGGCATCACAGAACAAGGCATCACATTACTGCAGTTAGGATTTTAGATAACAACATACATGCATATATTATATTATTAAATATTATTTATTATAGATATTTTATTTTTATTTTATAGAAGTGTCCTAACCCTAACCCTAACCCTAACCCTGAATCCTTAACAGAGAACAGGTCAGAGGCCAAACTGAAGACCTCCACCATGGAGAAGACATGGGAGGCTGCTGCTGCCAGGGACATCAGTGGGCTGATGGAGAATGCAACTGCCTCTTTTCTCTCCCAAACTGGGAGAAATTATGTTCTCTCTGCCATCACCAAGTGCATGGCCCAAGATATGATCCGTGCCATCGCCCTAAAGCTCAAAGCAGGAGCTGAAACCTTCCACCTGTTGAGCTTTGCTGGGCAGTCGTCCGAAGCCAGGCTCATCGCCATGGACGTGGTGCAGGACATGGACATGAGGGTGAAGAGGGTGGGCTCTCGTCTGCCGCAGATCCCCAGGCAGATCATAGTCCTGGATGCCACACTCAGGCAGCTCTTTAATGAAGTACTCCTGCTGCTCAACCAGGAGGCCTTTGTTGGCCGGGGCAGCGAGTCAGAGGCCAGTGTTCTGACCAATGACGTAAAGGTGATGGCAACCTTCTTGCCATGGGTCCAGGTGACAGAGGTGGAGGAACTGGCGAATGTCCTCCTCCGAGACGATGACAAATGTGAAGTCATCAGGAATGTTTTTCCAAGCTGAAGAAGCTGGCCTACAGCAAGGAGGCGCTGAAGAGAGCAGTAGGTGACGGCAGTGCCTACAGGCACATCGCCTTTCTGGTGGGCATCGCCGTAGGGAAGTGTGTCCCAGACGAGTACGCATCCAGCCTAGAAGAGCACCGGGTGAGTTGTTTGGCGATGGAGGATGTCAACATCTTCTTCGAGCTCTTCGGAGACGACGGCACCACCACAGCTCTCCTGGCAGAGGAAAAGAGGCTGCAGAAAGAGGCGGTGCAGAAGGAGGTGCTGCAGAAGGAGGTGCTGCAGAAGGAGGCAGTGCAGAAGGAGGCAGTGCAGAAGGAGGCAATGCAGAAGGAGGTGCTGCAAAAGGAGGCAGTGCAGAAGGAGGTGCTGCAGAAGGAGGAGGTGCTGCAGAAGGAGGCAGTGCAGAAGGAGGCAATGCAGAAGGAGGTGCTGCAGAAGGAGGCAGTGCAGAAGGAGGCAGTGCAGAAGGAGGTGCTGCAGAAGGAGGCAGTGCAGAAGGAGGAGGTGCAGAAGGAGGCAGTGCAGAAGGAGGTGCTGCAGAAGGAGGCAGTGCAGAAGGAGGTGCTGCAGAAGGAGGCAGTGCAGAAGGAGGAGGTGCAGAAGGAGGCAGTGCAGAAGGAGGAGGTGCAGAAGGAGGCAGTGCAGAAGGAGGTGCTGCAGAAGGAGGTGCTGCAGAAGGAGGAGGTGCAGAAGGAGGCAGTGCAGAAGGAGGAGGTGCAGAAGGAGGCAGTGCAGAAGGAGGTGCTGCAGAAGGAGGTGCTGCAAAAGGAGGCAGTGCAGGAGGTGCAGCAGAAGGAGGCAGTGCAGAAGGAGGTCACTCCCGGGGACAACCAGGCCCAGAGCGCAGCCCCCCTGGAGGTCCAGGCCGGACCATCGGTGGCTAGCGAGGCCACACCGCAGGTACGTTTCCTTGCTCTACTAGGTTTAAATAAGCAGGAATAATTGACATTAAATTGCTGGCGGACCGGGAGAATTCCATGTGGCCTGTGGGCTGAGCGGGCAAGTGAGCCTATTCTTGAGAGGGAACCTTGTGAGGGACAGCAATCTCTTTGCGAGGGAAAGCAGTACAATACCTTTTAGTTATCTAACACAATCATTTCCTGACTTTTCCCTATCTGTCATTGTGTCTGTTTAGATTAGATTAGATTCAACGTCATTGTCATCGCAGAGTACAATACAATGAAATGCAGTTTAGCATCCAACTAACCAGAAGTGCAAATAGTGATATAATGGCATGATACAAATAGAACAAGAGGTAATGATAGGTAACTATGTAATATACAGTATGTGCAGAGGTAGTATTGTAAACATCAGTATAGTTTAGAGGTATATACTACAGTTATGGGCAATATGCAGTTATGGGCTATGTACAGTGAGGTAGTTTATGTACAGTAGTACAGGTAGTAATGTAAACATCAGTAGTGCAAAGGTTATAGAGCGATCACATTAGGGATGAGTAGCCAACAAGTATTGTCATTGTCATCATAGTGTAGGAATTTTCCATTGTCATATCCATAGTATCCCAAGGTGGGGGGGTACTGAGAGTCATAGTTAAGTGTGTGTGTGTGTGTTGGAGGGGGTGGGCAGTTCAGTGTCTGGAGGGGGGGATTGTTTATCAGAGTGATAGCTCTGTTATCTCCATCGGGGAGTTTCAAAGGACTATGGTACTGTATTTGATAACTGCCCACTTACCCCATTTAGGATGGCTAAAAATAGCCAATGCACTAAGATGAGGGGAGACAACTGAATGGTTTTATTCTCAGAAAAGACAAGGGATCCCTCTTACCAAATACATTCATAGAGACATTCTAGAGATTGCACCTTTAGTGTATTCACTGTATGTCTTATATTATATCAACATATATATATATATATATATATACTCTGACGTCACCCGTTGGGTAAGGGTTAGGTAAGGGAGATAGATAGAAGTTTATTTTCCCCAGGAGGAACTTATTTTGTGGGGTGGAAGGCTACAAGCAACTGTTGGTACTAATCCACATGTCCATTAGAGAGCCAATCATTAATAAACAAATACAGTACAAGACAGAAGATTACAACTGTATATGATTGGGAGGAGTCATTGTTCAAGGGCAAGGGTTAAAGGTCACCCCAGAGAACCCACTTAGGGCTTGATTAGGTTTTGCTTGTGCTAAACATTTTTTTCACCGTCAGCCCCCAGTTGGACTTTCAAGTTGTCTTTGGCAGGACAGCCCCCTGGGGTATTGCGGGCCATTGGCCATTTTCCAGGTAAGAACACCAAGACTTTCACATACATTGTCCCAGTTGATGTATTCACTGTAGTTTGAGACAATTTTCACATCGCCTCTGTCAAAATTGTCTGAGTTTGTTACTGAGTGCAGTGTCAGAGGCCCACATTAATAATAATATAATGTATACATATTTAGGCCCACTCTGGCCCTGGCCCCGCCCCCGCCCCTGGACCTAGCCCCGCCCCTGGACCTAGCTCCGCCCCTGGACCTAGCTCTGCCCCTGGACCTAGCTCCGCCCCTGGACCTAGCCCCGCCCCTGGACCTAGCTCCGCCCCTGGACCTAGCTCCGCCCCTGGCCCTGGCCCCTCCCCTGGACCTAGCCCTGCTCCTGGTACGGAACTCCAGGGATTCTTGAATGAGGTAAAGACTTCTAGACTCACTTAAGTCATTATTAACCAGCGTTGCCGGTGAGACTGACATTCCAATAAATCCAGAAGATTCTAGAATATAGATCAACATAGAATATCAATGGGGGCGCTTAGGTGGCGTAGCGGGTTAAGCGCTGACCATGTAACCGCAGGGTCCCCGGTTCGATTCCGGCCGGGGACATATCCTGCATGTCATCCCTCCTCTCTCTCACCCATCCTTCCTGTCTAAATCTTCACTGTATCTCTCAATACAAATGAAAAATATGAGTGGGACTGCCCCACTCAGAAAAAAATACTTAAAAAAAACCCCAACAACATAGAATATCAACAAAAACCTCACAACCTTTGTGGTTTGTTTGTAACCAACAAAGGGCCCCAGACCTTTGCCCCAGACCAAGGGCCCCAGACCAAGGGCCCCAGACCTGCCCCTGGCACCAGACCTGCCCCTGGCCCCAGATTTCCCCCTGGCCCCAGAACTGCCCATGGCCCCAGACCTGCCCCTGGCCCCAGATTTCCCCCTCGCCCCAGACCTGCCCATGGCCCCAGACCTGCCCCTGACCCCAGACCTGCCCCTGGCCCCAGACCTGCCCATGGCCCCAGACCTGCCCCTGACCCCAGACCTGCCCCTGACCCCAGACCTGCCCCTGGCCCCAGACCTGCCCCTGGCTGCGGAACTGCCCCTGGCCCCAGACCTGCCCCTGGCCCCAGACCTTCCCCTGGCCCTAGATTTCCCCCTGGCCCCAGACCTCCCCGTGGCCCCAGACCTGCCCCTGGCCCCAGACCTGCCCCTGGCCCCAGATTTCCCCCTGGCTGCGGACCTGCCCCTGGCCCCAGACCTGCCCCTGGCCCCAGACCTGCCTCTGGCCCCAGATTTCCCCCTGGCTGCGGACCTGCCCCTGGCCCCAGACCTGCCCCTGGCCCCAGACCTGCCTCTGGCACTGGCAGTGAATTTGGCCCCCAACCCTGTTCTCAGGCAAAGCCAAAGGGCGCCGGCTCTGCATCTGGCCCTGGACGCCGCCCCTGTTCTCAGGCTAAGCAAAAGAAAAGAAGAGGAAAGAAGAAGAATGAACAAAAATATTAAAAAGAAGAGAATGAAAGGAAGATTCAATAATAAAAAATAAAAAACCTGATAAGCTAGTTAATTTAACAATAGAATAGGCATAAGTTAAGTACACTGTAAGTAAGTAAGAGCTTCAGATTAAGATAAGCAACATGTTGGTTTAGAGCAGGGGTGCCCAATACGTCGATCGTGATCGACCGGTCTCTGGCCCCAGATTTCCCCCTGGCTGCGGACCTGCCCCTGGCCCCAGACCTGCCCCTGGCCCCAGACCTGCCTCTGGCACTGGCAGTGAATTTGGCCCCCAACCCTGTTCTCAGGCAAAGCCAAAGGGCACCGGCTCTGCATCTGGCCCTGGCCCCCGCCCCTGTTCTCAGGCTAAGCAAAAGAAAAGAAGAGGAAAGAAGAATAATGAACAAAAATATTAAAAAGAAGAGAATGACAGGAAGATTCAATAATAAAAAATAAAAAACCTGATAAGCTAGTTAATTTAACAATAGAATAGGCATAAGTTAAGTACACTGTAAGTAAGTAAGAGCTTCAGATTAAGATAAGCAACATGTTGGTTTAGAGCAGGGGTGCCCAATACGTCGATCGTGATCGACCGGTCTCTGGCCCCAGATTTCCCCCTGGCTGCGGACCTGCCCCTGGCCCCAGACCTGCCCCTGGCCCCAGACCTGCCCCTGGCCCCAGATTTCCCCCTGGCTGCGGACCTGCCCCTGGCCCCAGACCTGCCCCTGGCCCCAGACCTGCCCCTGGCCCCAGACCTGCCTCTGGCACTGGCAGTGAATTTGGCCCCCAACCCTGTTCTCAGGCAAAGCCAAAGGGCACCGGCTCTGCATCTGGCCCTGGCCCCCGCCCCTGTTCTCAGGCTAAGCAAAAGAAAAGAAGAGGAAAGAAGAATAATGAACAAAAATATGAAAAAGAAGAGAATGACAGGAAGATTCAATAATAAAAAATAAAAAACCTGATAAGCTAGTTCATTTAACAATAGAATAGGCATAAGTTAAGTACACTGTAAGTAAGTAAGTAAGAGCTTCAGATTAAGATAAGCAACATGTTGGTTTAGAGCAGGGGTGCCCAATACGTCGATCGTGATCGACCGGTCTATCGCAAAGGTAGTATGGGTAGATCGCATGGCATTGAAGAAAACCCAAAAGGAGAAAAAATAATTTCGCCTATCATCCATCCTCACTATGGCTTTTGCCACTTGATTGATGTACAGGACCTCCTCTATAATATCTACACCTATGACCTGCCCAACACACTCTCGCGGAAGTACGCCTACGCAGACGACCTCGCAGTGGTGTACTCTGCTGGAAATTGGCAGTCTGTGGAGGGGATTCTGAGCCAGGATGGTGTCGCAGTGCCCACACCCGCCTCATCGACTCGCCTATAAATGAAGCCTTGCGCATTGCGACAGGATGTGGCAGGCATCCAGCCCGCAGGCATCCAGCCCGCAGGCCTCCGCCGCATGGGAGCCACAGCACATCTTGCCTGCCGGGCCGTGGAGCTTAATAACCATCTGCTCCATGATAGGCTCACTATAACAGCGTAGCCCTCCCGGCGTCTCAAGTCGAGACACCCATTTGTGCACAGGATCCCAGGCAGCAATGCAGAGATCTTAACATCAGTGCGGCAGGATGGGCGGATTATATGTGGCGCGCGGAGTGGGAGGCAAACACCTCCAAACTCCGCAACCACATCCCAGTCTCCGGCCCTGAGCCCCTCGGGATGGACTTGCCAAAGCTATCCTGGGTGAGGCTCAATCGTCTCCGGACCGGCGTTGGGCATTTCCGATCATCTGGCTTCTGGAGGGGTGTCCAGAAATATAGCCTGGGTGAGCCCCTCAACCAGGTCTCGGGGTGGTAAAAGGGCAGCAGTGTGTATGGCTGCATGTCTGTACCTGGCAGGCACAGCTGTGTCAGTGTAGACGGCCCTCACTGAATCTAGATCAGTGTCCAGCTAAGGGTGGCGGGAAATATCTGCAGCACAGCTCTCCTAGACACGCACACACAAACACACACACACACACACGCGCGCGCACACACACACACACACACACACACACACACACACACACAGGCGCATGCACACACACGCACGCACACACACGCATACACACACACACACACACACACACACACACAGGCGCACGCACACACACACACACACACACCCACGCACACACAAATACACACACACACACCCACGCACACACACATACACACACACACACACACAGGCGCACGCACACACACACACACACACACAGGCACACACACACACACACACACAGGCGCACGCACGCACACACACATACACACACACACACACACACACACACACGCACACACGCACACACACACACACACACATACACACACATACACGCACACACACGCACACACACACATACACACAGTACCTGGTCAGTAGGTTGTGAGTGTCATGTTGGAGGAGGGTGTCGTGGCTTGACCCTGTGACTCTCCCTTGTTACTGTATGCTGTGTTCAGTATTAACAATCAGAGTGTTAATACATCTCACTTACAAGCTTTAGCTGCTAATCCTTGAAAAGTCCAGTGACTGACTTGGTATTTGGTTCTTACATACTGGCAGTGGCTTACCAGCCTGCTACATCATCATGATATCCCCCTCTGGGAGACTAGCCTGGTTTAGCCTAACCCTAACCCTACATTTCATGAGGACTCTTTTGCATAAAATGAAGCCTCATCGCCCTCTAGTGTCATAAAACTGACATATAATACTACACCAGAACATTTGATACAGGCTCACCTCAAACAACACAACATTGACATGAGCACACTTGGCTTGAACATATGGTTCAGTTATGATTATCTAAAACCAAGGGGATTTCAATTCATTATTTAATAATTCCACATAGACAAATAATCCATTTAGTTTATCCTCTGGCCTGAATTGACCCTAACTGAAACTGAATTGACCCAACGATTGAGTTCTTTCTCATACCGTCAATAACAATATGCCATATTCCTGTTGTGTTGTTTCCCTATAGGCATCAATACTGTCTCTGTCTCTGCTGAGTCAGGCAAGTGATGCGGACGGAACAGCAGATAACAGAAGAACAGAGATTCAACATCAATGACTCATTCTTGGAGAATAACATTGTGCCCTTTTCCTGGACATGGTCTGTGGACACCTACCTATCTTTGAGACCAAAGGGAACGCGGAATTACTACATTTACATTTTACATTTGACATTTTTGGCATTTAGCAGACACCTTATTCCAAAGCGACTTACAATCAATACATTTGAATACTAAGCAAGTGAATCATCAATCCACCAGTCGTAGCAGGAAGAGTAATCCAGCTCAGGCCCGGGGCCATTGATAGAAGGAAAAACCTTCTTCTATCACCTTCTTCTAAACCTTTTTTGACACTGGAGAAACAGAGAAACAGTACAAGAGGGGGCAATAGAAGTTTTTAGGGACACAGTAGAGGGGAAAAGCGGGTGTCTTCAGGAGACGCAGTGCTGAGGGGCAAAATTACTACTTGCTGAACCCAAAGATGACCCTTGTCTTTGTCCATGCAGTGTATGGATCAGTAGCCATTAGTCTAGTTTATAGGACAGACTGCTGTTCTGGGGTCAATCCCTACTTCTGTTCTTCACCTTTATTGTCTGTATCTCTTTCTGCCTCTCATAAATGTTTATGGATGTATCATCCTGTTTATTGAATGAGAGTTTTGTGAGCATTTATCCTTTCATTTTTTTTTTTTGACATGAAACATGAAAGGCTCTCTGATCTGATCTGAATATTCTTTTTTTTTTACATTTTGTTTTTTCAGATTTTATCCCTTTTTCACCCAATTTGGTAGCCAATTGAACCCAACCTAGCATCCAATTATCCCCTGCCTATTGCATAGGATCCGCCGCACGACCCCGTGGCCGGCAGTCCCAGAAGAGGCCGCCAGGCAGACTAGCTGACTGGCTCCTCGAGCCCAGCACCGTTATTCCGGCACCCAGGGGGCGGTGTTGCGCGACGGATCCTTGTCCAGAAATACTCCTATACCGCCCTCGGAAGCGGCCGCCCAATATGCCGCTTCCCGTGTGCCTCGGCCATATCTGGATCTGGCGAGCCGGGATACGAACCCCGGCCCCGGTGGGCAGCATGCACTAGTGGCCAGTGCGTAGACCGCTACACCACCGCGGGGCTGATCTGAATATTCTATGTACCGGAGACGGTTCCGGGAGTTAAGGATGATGATGGTGATGAAATTTCAAATATATATTTTTGGAGATTTTAATCCTATGAATTGATGGACTATTTAAAGCAACAATATGTTTGTTTATATTGTATTCTAATTCTGCATTGTTGCAAACTAATATGGCAGTTAAGTGAAATATCCCCCTGTTCTTTTTTACACTGAAAAGGGAATCAAAGTCCGAAGTGGAATCAACGTGCTTGTGTGCCTGTGTCTGATGTGGGAATCTAAATGTTTGAGTATGGGTTGATTTTTGGATGATTTTTGTCCAGATTAAACATTTCCAAATGTGGCATAATGCTCATGTCATATATGATCTAGGATGTGCCCATCCTACAGGCCTACAGTTAGGTTCATATATATTTGGACACTGACAGAACTTTTGTTATTTTAGCTGTTTACCAAAACATATTCAAGTTACAGTTATATAATGAATGTGGGTTTAAAGTGCAGACTCAGCTTGCAAACAAGTAAACAAATCATCAGAGAGATAGAGCGGGAACATTATGACTGGCCAAATCAACAGTTTAGTACATTCTGAGAAAAAAAGAATGCACTGGTGAGCTCAACACCACAAAAAGATCTGGACGTCCACGGAAGACAACAGTGGTGGATGATTGCAGGATCTTTTACAAAACTAAAGGCAGAAAGACCCACGAACAAACAACAACTGAAGACAGCTGCAGTAAAGGCCAGGCAAATCATCACAAAGGAGGAAACCCAGCATTTGATGATGTCCATGGGTTCCAGACATCAGACAGTCATTGTCTGCAAAATTGTGTCACTGTCCAAATATTTGGAAGAAGTATTAAGTATACACAGTTGAAGTCAGATGTTTACATACAAATACATTTAAACTCAGTTTTTCCAAAATTGTGTAATCCTAGTAAACATTCCCTGTCTATTTTAAGAACGTGAAATGTCAGAATTATTTATTTCAGCTTTTATTTCTTTCATCAGATTCCCAGTGGGTCAGAAGTCTACATACACTTAGATAGTATTTGGTAGCATTGCCTTTAAATTGTTTAACTTGGGTCAAACGTTTCGGGTAGCTTCCCACAATAAGTTGGTAGAATTTTGTCCCATTCCTCCTGGCAGAACTGGTCTAACTGAGTCAGGGTTGTAGGCCTCCTTGCTCGCACACGCTTTTTCAGTTCTGTCAACAAATCTTCTATAGGCTTGAGGTCAGGGCTTTGTGATGGCCACTCCAAAAGCGTGACTTTGTTGTCATTAAGCTATTTTGTCACAACTTTTGAAGTATGCTTGAGGTCATTGTCCATTTGGAAGAGCCTCCTTTATTTCCATAAGATGGTAATTAGATCATTATTCTTTACTGCACTAGTTGTGATAGTCAACCATAACATCAGAGGGTGTCATCGTTGTGCAGAACACAATGGAGTCATTTCAGTAAATATCAGTTTCTGTAAATATCAGGTTATCACAATGGAAGGAGGACATGTCGAAGGAAGATGAAAATAACCTTCTTTATTTATTTATTTTTTAAATATTTGTTTATTGATCATTTTCCAAAACATAAAATAGTGGGTCATACAAATGCATGAGCAGCCAGAGAGGTAATCAAATGATACAACATCCATATATACCCACAGACGCATACAACAACAACAACAACAACAACAACAACAACAACAACAACAACAAAAGAGGACGTAAAAAATAAATGAAGTAAAATAAAATAAAGTAAAAAAGAAAAAAGAGAAACCACACCTAACAAACACACATCACATAGCTTGGATGTCCAGATATTCAAATACATTGTCTGTATACCCTAAAACAAATAAGCAGTAGCCTAATGTATAGTGGTCAAGAGTCAGAAATATATGGGGGCCGTATAAATGGTTCCACTAGTTAATCACACACATTCAACCTAACCCAGCTGTCCCAATTGAGTAATTTTAGGTAGGTCTACCAGATGGTCTACTCCTTATGGAGCATCTGGCAGGTGTGGGGCCCTAATATAGTTAAGGAAAGAACCCCACGTTTTATAAAATCTAAGTGTTGATCCCCCTCTGACACATCTTATTTTCTCCATTTTAATAAAGTATAAAATGTCCCTAAGCCACACACAGTGAGATGGAGGATTGGTGGATTTCCACTGCAGTAAAATCAGACGTCTGGCCAGAAGCGTTGTAAAGGCGACCAGGCCAGCTTTATATGATGGTAGTGTAGGAGTGGCAGGGAGCACACCAAAACAAGCTGTTAGGGCCCTTGGCCAGATCGGAGTTTCAATGCATTTTGAAATGGTTTGGAAAATGTCAGACCAAAAATTATGTAGGGAGGGGCAGGACCAAAACATGTGACCGTGTGTGGCAGGGGCCTGATGGCATCTGTCACAGGTGGGCTCGACATCATCATAAATCTTAGCTAGTCTAACCTTAGTAAAATGTGTGCGATGGACAACAAGAAAATAACCTTCTTTATGATTGAGAATGTGTTTATCTCTCATACCTCAAATGTCCTAACCATTAAATAAATTAATGCATTTATCTTTACAAATGTTTCTTCTAGAACTTATGTTTTTGAATTATTATTATTCCAATTTTTCACGCTTTTTCCTCCCACCAACAACTTTTAAGTGATTCACACCAATCCAACATTAAAACATGCAGAGAGGTCAAACTTGAGTTGCTTTCATTTCGACATATGGAAATAAAACTACAAAATGAAAAGTATATGAGGGCTATAATAAGTCATATAAGAGTCACATCAAAGTTGATTGGTCCTATGCAAAGGTTGTAAACTGTACAATGACGTTGCAGTCAGGGTTGGAGTTATAAGCTGAGCTTTGTGGGGGTCTCCGAAATAACGAGAGTCATGCCCACACAGCGAGTCATGCCCACACAGCGATGGGACTTAGGAGTTTTACTAGACCTACTAGAACTACTAGACCTGGGTCTATCACACTCTATATGTGCGTGGATCAAGGACTTCCTGACCGACCGCCCCCAGAGGGTGCGGGTGGGCCCCCACACCTCCACAGCCCTCAGCCTCAGCACTGGGTCACCCCAGGGCTGCGTGCTAAGCCCCATCCTCTACAACCTCTACACCCACGACTTCACCCCCATCCACCCCAGCAACTACATCGTAAAGTTTGCAGACGACACCACCGTGGTGGGATGTATCTCGGGGGACGGACGAGGTGGCGTACAGGGATGAGGTAGAGCAATTGAGCAAGCTGTGCAAGGTTAACAACCTGCTGCTAAACAAGTCAAAGACCCAGGAATTCATCGTAGACTTCAGGAGGAAAAAGTCTGAGATCCTGCCCCTGCTCATCGACGGAGAGAGCGTGGAGATAGTCTCAACCCTCCGATTCCTGGGACACAACATGCGGGATGACCTGGCCTGGAAGGACAACACTAAAGGCACCATCAAGAGGGCACAACAGTGGCTATACACCCTGAGATGCCTCAGGAAACAACACAACAAGAAGGAGATACTGGTGGCCTTCTACCACGGCGCAGTGGAGAGCATCCTCACCTTCGGCATCTCCAACTGGTTCCACAGCTGCACAACAGCGGAGAGAAACGAGCTACAGAGAGTCGTGAGAACAGCACAGAAGATCACCGGCGCCCCCCTCCCCTCTCTGGAGGAGCTGAACAAAACACGCTGTCTCAGGAGGGCCTCCAAGATCTCCAAGGACCCGACCCACCCTGGGCACGAACACTTTGTCAAGCTGCCCTCGAACAGGAGGTACAGGACCCCGGCCGCTAAGACAAACAGACTGAAGAACAGCTTCTACCACAGGGCCGTCAAGGCCCTGAACACAGAAAAGGCCTAAGTTCTGGGCCCAGGACAGTCCGGACGGATTGTATGGCAGCTAGTGCTGAGGCACAAACATGTACATTTTCAAGCCTGCAAACTGTGACACTTTAAAATAATGTGAAAAAATACTTTCTTGTGCAATATGACAACCCTAGTTGACTATCTGTGCAGTATAGTACAGTGGATTGTGTACATAGCCTTTATTGATGTAAACCAGCTCCTTACCTTCTTGTGATTTTATGCATCTATGCTTTTTCTAAAATGTGTTCCTTTTTCCTTTCCTAAACACCAGGGGAGCCTCCCCTCCTAAATTTCGTTGTTTGGTACCTGTACTGTAGCAATGACAAATAAAGTCTATCTATCTATCTATCTAATGAGCCATAGGCTACACATTTCACCACATCAACAGCACCACATGAAACAACAGCTAGAAGCGATAGTCACGGGTATCTCGGCCAGTAATGTTGGTTGTTTTTGCTATACAGTCCATTCACTTTCCCTGTTAGCACGACACATTGTCCACATCTCCATTTCCAGTGACATCGCATCTGACATAAATAATCACGCATGCTCGTCCATGAATTGTGCTTTCATCTAATGTTATGCTACTACGGGAATCAAGTGATTTGACATTAGAAATGAATTCGTTTTTCATCTATTGTGCAATGTGCTCTACAATCTGGTCACATGAATGATCGGTGAGTAGGCTAGGGCCGACTGTCATTCACAGGAGATTAATGGTGCGCGTAGTTCTTTTGGAAAACGTGTTTATTTTAGAATATTTATAATAGAAATGCATATAAATAATACTCATTAGATTGACATTTTTGATCAAATAATGGTTGTGGTAATGTATTAGCGACCCCCACAAGATGTATGATTTAGTTTCTCTTAAGCCCTGTCCGGACGGCATATAAATTACCTGAGGACATCGGTAATATTTTTTTACCCTAGGACCCCAGTGATTTTAATGACCTATCCGGATGGAATAAAAAATCTCCATGCATGTTTGCGTTTCGCGTACAAGCTGCCATTTAACATCACAGAAGAAGAAGCTGTTCCC